>NC_064815.1:31550763-31552602 GCF_023721935.1 Panthera uncia | reverse complement strand
TTCTCTTCTCTTCTCTTCTCTTCTCTTCTCTTCTCTTCTCTTCTCTTTCACCAGGAGCCTGGGGTTTATAAAAAGATTCTCTGTTGAATTCCTTTAAGACTCAACCTCTTCCCAACCTTTGAAGCTGTGATTAATTGACGAAAGTTAAATTTATACATACCAGTTTAAAAAATACACCCAATGGATAGAATGAGAAAAAGAATAGTCTCATGGAATTATGACAAGAGCTCAGTAAATTTATGTGAAATACTCCAAAAACAGTGTTTTACAGGCTGTGATAAAGAACATCTCCAGACCTTAGATTTTAGGGTGAATTTTTTTCTAGTGTGAGAATGACATTAGTGCCAATTTTGCCGTATATTTGCTACCTTGTTGACATTGGTATCATCATATTGGTCTTGGCGTCTTGACGCTGGTGCTGAGTTGACATTGACCCTGGCACCATGTCATCCTGACCCAGCCGGCAGTGACTGTATGCTGTTGCATTTTCTGCAGCTGCTAGAATTTTGATGTAGCAGTGTTGAAGGTTTGGTCTGTACTCTGGAAATCTTAGGCCTACTTGTAAATTAATTCTCCAGAGGATGGAATATCCTAACAGCTAACCTGTAAACAAGCTCAAAGGGTTAAAGTAGTAGGAAGCAGTAGTACTTGTCATATATTTTTGTTGAATTTGCATAACATTGTTATCTAGAAGCATGTCACTGTAGGAAAGAAGCACGTTCTGCTGGATTTCACAGAGAGAAACTCTTGAAGCACAGAGATCAAGTAGCTAGAGACACAGACAAGTACCTGAGTCTTCAGAAGAAGACTGGTGATGTCGACTGCACCCTGAGCTGTCATGGAGCAGTGTTGGTGGACTGAGTTGTGCAACAGCCCGATAGCTACATTTGAGTTGCTTTTGAAGGACTCCGTTTCCCTCCACAAATAGGTTAACAAAATTTGCTTGTAATCACAAATACAATTGTTTTTCTCCATTAAAAAGGAAGTCTTCCAATCCAGTTTGAAGATGAGGATTGCTGTGTCACATTTTCCAGAAAGAATTTCATGACCGACCCTCATTAATACATTAATACACAGGTTCATAGCTTGTTATTAGTAACTTGTAAATACTCATGTACGGAAAAGAGTGACTAGAGTCTTTAAGAGTTCTTTTCTATTGGTGTTTAGCTTTCTTTTCAAGTTAAGCTAGTTTTCATTCATTTTCCCAGAAGGTTTTCCTAAAGTTTCATCTTGACTGCTAAAACATATCCCCAGAGATTCCACTTAGTATAATTCATGCGGACCAGTTGATTCCAAGTGTGAAAGCGCGGTATTCCACAAGTCCAAGTGAATCAGGCAGAGGCCAGAGAACAGACCTGCTTTTGCCTAAATTATCTGGTTAACTACTTGAGACCTCTGTTTCAACTGGTCTTGAGTGAATCTTAAACCGGGGATCCATTTTGTAGCCTTTTGGAGTACTATAAATGTTTCGACATTGCAATTACTAGTTGATACAGTCACACTTCAAAAGGTGCGTGCAAACTGATGTTTGGTTTAGTCATTTTAGTACTTGAGTGGAGGGGTAGGTTGGATTAGAATTGTGTTTTCTTTGAGGATGATAGGGCAGGTTCTCAGTATTTAGTTAATAAGTTCCCTTCTCCCTCCTCCTCCTTCCCCCTCTTCTTGCCTCCCCCTCTATCTTCCTCTCTTCCTTCCTCCCCTCCCTCCTCCTCCCCTCCCTCCCCCTTCCCCCCCTCCCCCTTCCCCCTCTCCTCCTTCTACTACTCCCTTCTTCTTCTCTTCCTTCCCTCCCTTCTTCTACTCCCCTCCCTTCTTCTACTCCCCTCCCTTCTTCTACTC
>NC_064815.1:31281917-31550753 GCF_023721935.1 Panthera uncia | reverse complement strand
TTCTTCTACTCCCCTCCCTTCTTCTACTCCCCTCCCTTCTTCTACTCTTCCTCCTCCCCTCCCCTTCTCCTCCTCTTCCTCCTCCCCTCCCCTTCTCCTCCCTCCCCCTCCTCTCTCCCCCTCCTCTCTCCCCCTCTCTCCCTCCCCCTCTCTCCCTCCCCTTCTTCTCCTCCCTGCTCCTCTCCTCATCCTCTCCTCTCCCACTCTCTTCTTCATCCTCCTCCCTCCTCCTCCTCCCTCCTCCTCCTTCTCCACCTTCATCTCCATCTGTATCTCCAAACTTTCTCTCTCTTCCCCTCTTATTTCCTCCCCCTCTTTTCATATAAACACTACATTAGAGTAAGGAAGCATTGGGAGGAATCGTTACCGCACGTATCTGGTGCTGGAAAGCACCAGAGTAGAGCCTCTAAGCAGTCCGTTGAAGGGAGTTCAGTGCAAGATTAATAACAGAAAAGAGGCAAAAACCTTAGATACAGGTCTGTCTTATAACCTGTTTTTGCTGGCAGTTTGGGCCCATTTTGTGATGCTGCTACTCCCTTTTCTTGGTCCTAGAGTCAAAGTGCTGGGGAGATAAGGAAGCTGTGTTTTCAAAGGCTCATTTAACGCAGATGAATATGTTAATTTGACTTTTCTTTCATTAGGGACCTGTGAGAGAATTTCCACTTTGTTCCCCTTGATTTTGGTGTGTGAGGTGGGATTTTAAGTCCTTTCTTAGTTTACTTTGTTGAGGTCGAATATGCTAGCTATGTCAGCTTGCACTTAGCTGAAAAGATATGTTTAGTTGCAAGTGCCACCCATTTTCTTGGAGAAGATGGAATGCCATGACTGTAGCTCTTGTTTATCCAGGATTGCCTGTATTTCTTCATTTTAATCCTCACAACTCCATAAATATCCTTTCCATTTCACCTATGAGCACAGCTGTGGCTCAGAGATGTTGAGAAACTCATTCAGGGTCATTTTTCCAGGTAAGTGACCATGCTGGGATTCTAGCCCAAGTCAACTGGACCAAACACAGATAGTCCTAACTACTTCTCTAGACTGCTGCCCCATGAGCTGTGAGTTGCTGCCATCACCTACTCAGACCTCTTTGCCTTTGGAGTTCTGAAGCGCAGAAATTCAGCACATCCTGGCAGAGCCTTCCATTGACCCACAGTAAACTCAGACACAGATTACAATTGACTCATTTCATAGTGATGTTTATTTTACGTTTCGCAGGGATTTTACTGGAGGAGAGATGGGCTAAAATTCTAGATCAGTTAAAAAATTTTTAGTTTATTTTGAGAGAGAGCATTGAAGCATGAGTGGGGGAGGGGCAGAGAGAGGGGGAGAGAATCCCAAACAGGTTCCTCACTGTCTGTGAAGAGTCCAATGTGGGGCTCGATCTCCTGAACTGTGAGATCATGACATGAACCTAAATATTATAATTCTTATTCTGATCAGTTAACTGCAGTCTGTTCAGCTTCAAATGAATTTAAGATTGCTAACTTACAGTCAGTTGATTTTTGTGATTTGTAATACTTTTACAAATGCTTCTTTATATTATTATTGACATAAATCTTTTTCTCACTGTGTTATAGAAGATCATGACTATGAAAAAAAAGCAAATTATTATTAAGCATAAAAACAGATTACATTAGAAATCTTTTTCAGTGTTATTTCAAAACCCACATGTTTAGACACATGACTTAGTAAGGGGGCTACTGTTTAAAGAGGGACTAGAGGAGAACTAACCTCTATGCTGTTTTACATGTGCCTTCCCTAGCCCCACCTTGACCCACCTTCTTGGGGCATCTTCTGACTTGTCTCCCGTTTTACAACCCCTCTGTCTGTGTCTACTCTCTGGGGACCTCCTCCTTTCTTATGGATTTATAGTGATACTTATAATCTATTTCTGGCCTTGCTCTCTCCCCTATGATCACTTGTTAGCCACAAGTGATCCATAAATGGAACCAACAAAGAGTTTTCTTTTGTCCACTGAAAATATTAAAAAAGGCAGGACTGTTGCTCTTGACTAAATGTTAGCTTTGCAAATTAAGTCTAAATTATGTTTAAGGTTGTAAATGAGCTTAGCATCATATGCTTACATGGTAAGTCATTTTAAAAAGAGTTTAGTTCCATAATGGTTTCAGATAATTATGTCATTTTGTTTTCCACATAATATGGATTTTAATTGTAATACTAATGAGCACTGAGGACACTTTTTTACATTCAGTCGTATAAATTTATTTGATGAAGTAAGGTGACATTTGATGGATTTACTGGAAGTTTGTATCCAATTTGCATTTCAGTGGTATTTTATGGCTGACTTTAGAAAACTTTTTAGATGGGATTTCTTGGTAAATTAAAGGATTTAGGGAGATGATTATGAAGTAATTGATTAAAAAGTGTGTAATATTAGTTTTCATTGAACTGAAGCTTGTATGAGTTCAATTTAAAACCTAATTCAATACATTTTAGATTTTATATTTCCCTGAACCTCTTTTGGAGTATTAATTTTGTCATGCTTGTCATTCTAATCTAATGATGATTTAATGTTTGCAAACCTGAATAAATTTGTATGCAAGGGGTTCTGCTGTGTTTTCAATCAGTGAAGATTGAAATTTGGCAACTGAGATGATAAAAAAATGAAAAATTTTAAATAGAAAATGAAAATAATGATTAAACTTTAGAAAGTACTTTTGTTAATGTTCTTGGCTATGAACCATGTAATAATTTTCTCTTCTTTTTATCGTGTAACATTTAGAAGGTGATTGAACCTTAAAAGAAGTAATTACTACTAAATTGTGAAGAATATTTAAATTAGAAGAGAACCTTTGTGCTCACTTTCTCCCCCTTTGCCTGAAACCTGTGATCTAGGGTTATAAAACAAAAGCCAGAAAGATGCTAGCCTACTTGTAAAAAACTCATGGACCTTCTCCAGAAAGCTGCACAGACCATAGAATGTTCTCTAACAAAAGTATATCCTTACTTCATTATTATTTATTGAATAAAAATGTAGAAATTAGAATGTTTAATAAATTGGTCACATCAGGAAAAAAAAATCTGGGTCCCCTAGGAATCTAGGGGTCAGCAGCCCCTCCTTCCTCATTCCAGGAGAGCCCTGTGTGGTTTCACATTGCTTATCTTTTACAAAGGTCTCATGACACTAAAAGACAATTGATACAATCCTGAGAAATCAATACAGGACATTATATTATAGTCCTTCACCTTTATCGCTCAGTGCCCTTCAAGGGAGAAAGGAGATATTTCAATGCAAAAACTAGATCTGAAAACCTAACCAAGTAATAAGTAATAAATGATTTAAAAAAAAAAAACACCTTAGGTTGTTATTTCCCAGAATTTAGGGGTGGACTTTGAGGTGGAATAAAGATGAATGTGATTATTTTCAAGGCTGAAATTTGACTCATTAAGAAGAGTGATTTAGTGTGATAACACAAGTGTTTTATAGTATTTGGAAAGTTAGGAAACCTGTAATCCACTATTAGGTGTTAGCATTTAAAATTAGATATGATTCAGGAAAACAAAAATTATTCAGAGAGCTTTGCAGAAGCTTTGGCTGAATGGAAGCTTCAACTTATTTATGGTATTGGAAATTACTAGTGAAGAAACCGCACAGTGACATCCCCGAAAGAGATGATGTGATGACAGTGAGATTCCCTGTACATGTGTGAGAGATGGGATGGTCACTTTCACCTCCTCTCATTTGATCCTCTCAACCCTGAGACCTTGTGAGGGCAGGCGTGGTTGTTCTTAGTGTTACAGCTGACAGAGTGGACTTGGGACAACTCAGTTGTTCAAGGCTGCACATTTATATGTGCAACTGACCTCCCCTCCGGGGCTGTTTATCCTCTTCCCCCCTCCAGTCTTATTAAAATGCTGCATTGTGTAGTCTCTTGATGATCTTTTGATTTTATGCATCAAATTTAACACTAAGCCAAAATTTGCTACTGAGACATATCTAGCTTTACCAGTTCATATTCCCAATGAATATGACTTGAGCAAAAAAACACGTAACAAGGGTTATCCTTTTATAGTTAGGGCATCTTTCTTCTGGCTAAATTCTACACCTTCATTTAAAGACATAAAAGATAATAGCCCTCTATAAAACAAAAATAAAAATAAATAAAAATTTAAAAAAGGGGTGCCTGGGTGGGTCGGCTGGTTAAGGGTCTGGGACTCTTGATTTTGGCCCATGTCATGATCCCAGGGTTGTGAGATTGGTCCCTGCGTCGGGCTCTACGCTGAGTTTGGGATTCTCCCTCTGCCCCTCTTCTCCACTTGTGCTCTCTCTAAAATAGTATTAAAAAAATAAAAATAAAGACACAGAAGATAGAATGTGCCGAGAATTCACAATAATCTCTCAGTCTTTAAGCCATAGCATATTCTTGGTCCTAAGGTCTCTTTATGAGACAGGCCGTACAGAGGTTCATATACTGCGGACAGCTGCGGAGACCCCGCCAGCCTCAGGAAATGTCCACTGCGAAGGTCTCTTGCCCATGTGTCAGTGCCACTGATGGCGTGAACGAATGGTGGGCAGGAGTCTGGCTCCCGGTCAGGCTGTGTCTGGGGGACCTCATCTTCACTGCCAGCCCTCATCTCTGGTTCTTTGTTTCCTCCCTTAGGTTTGTAATCTTTCTCTGTGTGGACTCTTCTCTCACTTCAAGAAAACCACATATCCCGGTCCTGAAAGTTTCTTCCTCACCCATTCCTCCACAGCCAGTACTCCTGTTTCTCCGTTCCGTGGATTGTTTATCACTTTGCGTGTAGAGTGCGTGGCAGATTTTAGTTGTACTTCAGCTGGTTAGACGCTGTATCGTTAACCCATTTTTAGAAGATAAATGACTGGCTAGAGTGAACATTCCATCCAAAACGTAGGAACATTCCATCCCTTTCCTTCTTAAAAACCGGTAAAGCGAACGTTTCCCCGGTGATTCCACGTGAGGAGCACGCAAGCTCCAGATGCAGCTGTCCCACTGGAGACCGCCGTTGTGTTCCTTACAAACCTGAGGAGACGTAATCACAAGCGATACTAGGTTGTTGTGGGGTGTGGTCACCCTTCCCTAAGACCGACTTCATGGATAGCAGTCAGTTATATGGAAGACGCAGGAGTTAAATCCAAAATTCCATGTATGAATACTACTGAATAGCCTGTATCAGCTGCTTAATACTTTCCAGTGAAGTAAAAAAAAAAAAAAAAAATTTTTTTTTAAGAGCTCAAGTTTATTATTTTGAGAGACAGAAGGCACAAGTCAGGGAGGGGCAGGGAGAGAGGAGAGAGAGAGAGAGAGAGAGAGAAAGAGAGAGAATCCCACGCAGTCTCTGCTCTGTCAGTGCAGAGTCCAAGGTGGGTCTTGAACCCACGAACCATGAGATCTTGACTTGAGCCCAAGTTGGATGCTTAAGCAACTGAGCCACCCAGGTGCTCCTTTTCTTCCTTTTAATTAATTAATGACTTGATTCACTATTGGATGAGATACCATAGTTTGCTTTATAAAACAGAAAAAAAAATTTTTCATTCATATGTTAGTTTTATTATAATGACTTAAAGCCATCCTCTTTGTGAGAGGAAGACTGTCATATGGCCAACACAGCTCTGACTCCACTCAGGAAGACCTCCGTCCTTACCAGAGGGCCCTTTTGTTGTGCCAGAAGTTTCTCAGGTGGATCAGAATGGGGACATTAATTAAATTAGCTCCCAAACTAACCTTATTGGAATTTTTTTTTAAGTTACAGCTCTGCTGAGGTGTAATTAACATACCCTCACCACAATCAAGACAGTACCTCCCCCCCAAATTTCATTGAGCAGAGTTATAATTATCCCGTCAGGTTTGTTGCACATGCCCCCATCATCAGTCACTGATCTGCTTTTTGTTACTACAGATGAGTTTGCATTTTCTAGAGTTTTATAAAAAAAGGCTGTATAGCACATCTTCTTTTTGTCATTATTTTGAGATTCATCCATGTTTTTATATGTATTGTTCGTTGTTCATTTTTAGTGCCAAGTAAGTCTTCCCTCGTGTAGATATGCCACAATGTTTTCATCCATTTACCTGCTGATGAATACTTGGATTATTTCCAGGTTTGGGCTAGCTATTACAAATAAAGCTGGCATGGGCATTTGTGTGAAAGAGCTTATCTGGACATGTACTTCCTTTTCTTTTGAGCAAAATGTAGGATTAGACTAGTGGGGTCATAGGATAGGTACTTGTTTTAAGAAACTGTTTCCAGAGTGGCCCCATCATGCTCTCTGGTACAGCTCTAGTTTCTCCACACCCCTGCCAGCACTTGGAATGGTCAGTCTTTGTCATTTTAGCCATTCTGGATGAGTGTGTAGGGGTGTGTCGTCGTGGTTTCAGTTTTCACGTCCCCGGTGACTGACAGTGTTGGGTATCTTTTCATGAGCTTATTGGCCGTCCGTGTATCTTGTTTGCTGAGATGTCTTTTCAGATCTGTTGTCTGTTTTAAATTGGGTTGTTCCCTTTGTTGAAATTTTTAGAGTTCTTTGTTTAGAAAGCAAGCTTATTACGTATATATTTTTCATAGATTTCTCCCAGCCTGTGACTTGCCTCTGCATGTTCTTCACAGCATCGTTGGAAAGTAGAAGTTTTTAATTTTGATGAGGTGAGATTTTCCAATGTGTTTTTTACATATCATGCTTTTGGTGTCATATCTAAGAAATCTTTGTCTAACCAAGAGCGTAAATATTTTCTCCTAATTTTTTTTCCTAAAAAGGTTAATAGTTTTAGCTTTTACATTTAAGCCTGTGGCCTATCTTGAGTTAAGTTTCATATATAGTGTGAGGTATGGATCCAGTCATGTTTTGTGTTTTTTATTTAATCGTTCCAATGTCAATCGTCCATGTATATGTTGGTGTATTTTTGGACTCCCTGTTTGGATTCATTGAGCTTTTTGTGTCCCCTTACATCAGGGCTAGAATATCAGTGCAGGAACTTTATAATGATTCTTGAAGTCAGGTAGCATGAGCCCTCCAACTTTGTTGTTCTTTTTCAAAGGTGTTTTGGCTCTGCCATACGAATTTCAGAATCAGCTTGTCAATTTGTACCAGAATGTCTGCTGGAATTTTGATAGGGATTACAGTGCGTTTATAGGTCAACTTGGGAGAATTGATGTCTTGACGATATTGAGTCTTCCAAACCATGAACAGAGTCTCTGGATCTCTGAAATTTAAAACTGTTATCTGGCTTTAGATATAAGCCCCTTGGGATTACTGACCAGGAAAGAAAGCAAAGGGGGTACTCCGGGTGCTTCACGGTTCGATAAGCAGGACACTGGGGATTGGTCTTTTTGCTTGATTTGCCTGACCGGTTCTCCACACAATTCTCATTTATTATGAGATGTCTAAACATTAGATGTCTTACCCAAAAAAAGATCCTTGAGTTCTCCACAAGCTTCCTTGTCCCACAGATGGGCAGTCGACCACGAATATGTATACTCACCTAATCTACTCACTCCATGGAGGGTGGAGGGCATTTTGGGTGAGACTAGGATGGGTTTAAATCACAGATCCAAGAATATTCAAATCCTCCCCTGATCAACTACCTTTTTTGGGGAGTTTAATGCAGGAATGACACCAGAATACATATAACAAAGATTAAACCATTATTAATAGGAGCAACATAATTCTGGTTGTGAAGGAAAGAGGTCAGTGTACCATGGATATTTAGATAATCGTGTGATTTATAGAATACAGCCTTTCATGTTGGGGCTGCAGATTTTTCTGAAGGGGTGTCAGTTACAGTAATGAGACTGAGCTTTGACTTCTATGAAGGCAACAGATGGAATGGTGACCAGGTCATTGCAAATTAACCACCAATTCTTCAAGGACAAGTGGGAACATATTTGTCATTGACTGTCGGCCTATAGTGTCCTCCACTGTGGGGAATAGGAACAGTCAGCGTGCCTGGATTCACGTGACCACTCTGCCTTTGCACATGTGGGGGCTGCATTGCTCGAGCCTCTTTTCCTTAAAGAAAAGAATTGTCCTGGAGAGAGATTGAAAGCAAACGGTTGGGCTTAGCGTACTCGGTGTAGTTTGTGTTTGTAGCACAATATAGTTTTTCGACTTTTATTGTTTATGTTGTATGTTCTTGTTAACCACTACCTGTGAAGCGTGGCCTTTGTGTGTTCACTGGACCACTCCTGCTTTGCTTTGCTTTGCTTTCTGTCAGTTACTTGTTCTCAGTGGCCAACTCTCACCTCCCTTCTGACTTTCTGATCTTCTCTTGCACCCCAACTGGACTTCTCTCCCACTTCTAAATGAGTTTATTCCAAGAAGCCTGCCCTCGTGCACCCCACATGACTCTGAGATAGAGGAGGGACGGGAAACATGCTTACTTACAAAGCACACGAACAGCCTGTCCGTATCCCGTCTGTAGAAACCAAAAGCCACATGCTCTTTTCTACGCTGAAGTAAAGAGAAGAGCTTTAGGGTTGTATCTTTAACATGTAATTTATAGAGTTCAAAATATTTTATGTCCTGTATAGCAATTCTGGGAGTGTTTAATAAGCACTGACAAAAAAATTTAACCATGTGGTAGATAGTATTCTGCCACTTAACAGTTTATTTTATTTAGCTGCAGAGTGAACTATGTCAGTATGAGAGCTAACAGTACTGATTTCTGATAATTTTAGTATAGGAAGAAGACAAAAATACTCAACACATAATGGTTGCTTGAAAACCATTTATGTCAAATATATTAAAATTTGAAATAGTTGAAGGCTAAAATCCAAATTCAGGAGTAATTAACCAAAATAGTTGACAGATGTCAGCTATGCTAATAAAATTTGTATACCCTGAATATTTTCCAGCTTATAATTAACTGTGCAGATGATGTGATCTGATTTTTGTCACTAGCTGCTTATTAATGAAGGGGATGATGACTAGTTAGAAAATCCATAGTGTTAGCTGAATACCAAGTTTAAATATTTCTCAAACAGCTGGCATAAATAGGAGCTACACAAGTTTTGATGCTGGTTTGATTTGTGCTTGCTTTGTTCATCTTTGATTGCCAAGGGGAAACGGGATTTGTTAAATCCAGCTCTGAGTGACCTTGAAGATAGTAAATCTGTTTTTATTTGATGGTCAGCAAGCATAATGGCTTTTATTTCTAGATTCTCGTATAAATTTATGTCATCAGGCTGGTGATACACCATGGGAAGTTCCATAATAAAGTGCAAAAAGATAATTTTAAGTTCAACGAAAGCTAGGCAGGACACAGTCTGCCAATATGACTTGAAGACTTGAATGCAGAATACTATTAACAGAAATGGTGTGATAACAAACCAGCATTATTCATTACCATCATATAATGTGGCATTTAACATGAAAGAGAAATACTGTTCAGATGGCTGATGAACTCCTAAACATAAACGAGAGGTGGTATCAGGTGTTTCTGACTTCAGTGCTTGTGCTCACTAGTGCCCGTGAGCCCTTGCTCCTGGATGCCATTCATCTCCTCTGCCAACCAGTGCTTATCAAGAGCCGGCTGTATGTTGGGCACCAAAGTAAGTGCTGGGGACACAGTCGTGAGCCCATCATTCAGCGTCTGTAAGCAGCTTACCCTCTAGAGGGAGGTAGACAAGTACTCACACCAACACTTCTAACAGCGGCCAGTGTTTTGCAGGGCCGGAACATTTTATTGTCATTGTTGCTGGAGGTCAAGAAAGACTTCCTAGAGGCCTAGCTGCTTCAGTTGTTACGTGAAGTTGACCAGGTGCAAAGGGAGTGAAGAGTGTGCCGGTATTGGGAGCAGCGAGCGCTGAGTCCCTGTGGTGGAAGACAACACCCAGCACAGCACACTCAGTATTTGAGGTGCTTGGAGAAGTCTAGTGAGGCTGGGACTGGGCGGGCCGGGGCTCAGATGGCAGATGGTTCTGGAGAGTTAGGTAAGAGAGGACGCGGGGTCCTGAAAATCAACTTCAGGATTCGTGTCTGCTTGCTCTAAGAGCAAAGGGAACCCTGGAGGGGTTAGAGAAAGGAGGTAACGTGAGCACATTTCAGTTGTGACCAAAATCTCTGTGGCTGCAACTGGAAAATGGATTGAAAAGAGTCAGAAGACATGGGGGCCTGGGCAGTTAGGGAGCGCTTACGGTTGTTGGGGCAACAGGCATGGAGGCCTGACAGGAAGCAGAAAGATTCCAGAGAGCCTTCCCACAGCACCAGCCCTCTGTCTCGACACACTGTCACTCTGCCACCTCTTGAGGGCTCCACCCCTGTTGCTGTTCTCTTGTTTGCTTTCCTCCCTGTCGAGGACAAGTTTGTTGAGTTCCATCCTCACTTGCGGTGGACATTTTCTGGAAGCACACCTCAGCTCTTGGCTTTCTTCCTTGGTGGTGGTCTTTCCAGGACACTGGCTTTGCACTATTGACGCTCCTCTGCCCGATAGTTGGGCCTGTTTGACGTGTCCACTTGAGTGTCTCCCAGACATCTCCAACTACACAAGTCCTTACTGTCACTTTGATTTTACTGTCTCCAAGCTGGTTTCTCTACCTCATCCTCCCCTTGTCTCTTACTCATTTTTGTGTCCCTGACTTTAGGATAGTAAATACTTGTTGAATGATGATAGTAGTAGGTAGTTCCAAGAACAGGGAAGATTCTTTCCTTATACCATCTAATAACAAGAAAACTCCACTTCTTTTATAAGGAAACTGTAATTTTTCAAAGTTATTTTATTTATTTTTTTTAAAAATTTTTTTTCAACGTTTTTTATTTATTTTTGGGACAGAGAGAGACAGAGCATGAACGGGGGAGGGGCAGAGAGAGAGGGAGACACAGAATCGGAAACAGGCTCCAGGCTCCGAGCCATCAGCCCAGAGCCTGACGCGGGGCTCGAACTCACGGACCGCGAGATCGTGACCTGGCTGAAGTCGGACGCTTAACCGACTGCGCCACCCAGGCGCCCCCAAAGTTATTTTAAAAAATGGGCCACTCGGAACTGGGCATACTTCCTTATTGCCCACTGCTTAGTTCTCTTCAGAGGCTCCCACTTCTATACTCTCCTCCCTAGCTACGTTTATCTACTCCATAGTCAGTTGTTAGATTGCTGTCATTGATTAATATTTCATTTTTGATAAGCGCATATACAGCTTGGTTGGAGGGAGTTACTTTTATATAAAGCAGTGATCCCCATTTGCCCAGATGATTCAGTGGCAGAGGCTGGAATTTTTACTGCAGGTGGTGATGAAAGTCTTTTGTCTTCTCTGGTATCACCCCTGGAGGTTGGGGGAGCAGTGCCATGATTTGGCTGGGCAACGATGGCAGTCTGAGCAGCTCACTTGGCTTTTACTTATAAGGATATGGTTGTCCTGTGGTGTTTGGCTGGAGTAGAGTGGCCATTGTCTAAAAGTTTTCTGTCTTCTTAGGTTGTGCCCTTCCTCATCCTTTGGTTAGAAAGAGCAAGTCTCTAGGAGATACATACATAGATATATGTATGTATATATAGGTATATGTATATATATATGCATATGTATATATATGTATATGTACATATATAGACGTACATATATATATCTCTCCCCAAGAGCAACTTGCTCACACACATGTGTGTGTATGTGTGTGTGTGTATATATATATATATATATATATATATATTTTTTCTTTGTATAACACATCAGTCTGTTCCCATTGGTTTTTCTAGGTTGCCATTTTCTCCAGCATTGAATCTGGGATGAACCAAAAAGAAAACTTAAGGAATATACTGCTGTGTCATTCTTTGAGTCCTGAGGTCCAGTATGACTGACTTTATCTGCCTTTCAGAGTCTTTTAATGATTGTTTTATATATAATGTTGAGAGTTTTTAGCTGTACTTTGCAGGAGGAATGGAGATACGTAATTTGGCTCCTCCTTGGTTTGGAGCTGGAAATGAGGAAGCTTTCTATAATGATGATGTGCCATTCATTCATTCATTCATTCATTCATTTTTTTTTTAATTTTAGAGAGTGTGTTTACGAGTGGGGGAGAGGGGCAGAGGAAGAGAGGGAGAATATCCTAAATAGGCTCCACACTCAGCAGTGAGCCTGATGCCAGGCTCTATCCCATGTCCCTGGGATCATGACCTGAGCTGAAATCAAGAGTTAGATGCTAGGGGTGCCTGGGTGGCTCAGTCGGTTAAGCGTCCAACTTCGGCCCAGGTCATGATCTCACGGTTCGTGAGTTTGAGCCCCACGTCGGGCTCTGTGCTGACAGCTTGGCGCCTGGAGCCTACGTTGGATTCTGTGTCTGTCTCTCTCTATCCCTCCCCTGATCGTGCTGTGTCTGTCTCTCTCTCCCTCCGAAAAATAATGAAACATTAAAAAAAAAAAAAAAGCTCAACCGCTGAGCCACCCAGGTGTGCCTATATGTTTTTAAAGTAAAATTTGGCCATTCAATTAAATTATCATATACTCTTTCTGTAGGAGAATGTAATGTTCAGTAAGTTTAACTTATACCTGTTATGTGTATATATGTGTTTATTGCAGAAAATCTCAAGAGTTTGTAAAATTTCCACCAGCCCTTGATACGCAACAAAATTACTTTATCAGTGCTTTGTATGACATTTTTAAAGTAGGATCTTAAAAAGAGTATGAGTAAGAGCAACTAATGTACTTTTAGAAACTTTCTCAAATTAAGTATGTTAGATTTATCAAGTCTTGGCTTTTAATTTTCGCTAGTAGATTCCTTACAATGTATTGTAAAATAGCATTTGTAGAAGAAGTTAACGATTTGAAGCAATCCCTGTTTTCAAACAAGATTAAACTGTATTTGGATTCAGTCCCTAAGAAATAACTAATATCAAATCAGTAGTTCTACACAGAGTCAAGTTAATATCCCAGGATATTGTTTCAGCTACGAGTGTTTGCAGATGTTAAACTGTACTGTGAAGTGCGTTTGCTTTTGAGATTATTGCTTTACCATGAACTTTTTCTCTGCAAAATCTTTTTCAGACTTTGCAGTTACATGGCTCATCTTTTTAGACACCATGTAATCAGTAGAACAGCTTTCAAGAAAAAAGTTGAAAAACAGATGAATTTCATGAAGGGGAAAGTTAGTGAACCAATGTGAAATATGAATGAATCTGGGTGTGCATTGGGGTTTAGGCCCCCCCCCCCCTTTTTTGTGCGAGTGACAGGTTAGAAGGCTCTGAACTTGACATCTTCTAAAATCTTTGAGGATTCAGAGTAAGTCTTACTTTAAAAATGTTCTTCACCCAGCAGGTTTATAATATGGTATTACTTGTATCTGTTTTAATGTACTGAATACTATAAGGTAAACTACATTAGAGGAGACACTTTTTGTTTTTTAATATTTTCTTCCCTTAATTATGAAACTTAATGGTAACGATTGAAGGAATTAATATATTGTAAAGGAGAAGTTAATAATTTTCCCGCAGCCTCCTCTCTTCCATCCTCTCTCCCTGTCTCCAACTAATGTTAACATTGTAGGGTTTATCTTTCCACACCTTTGTTCATGCTAAAGCATGTACACTTCATGTGTGTCAGACCCCACTAATAACTATATGCTTCATAATGGCATCATTCTTTATACATCAGAGTCTTGAAATCGCCTGTTTCCTCTCATCCTTCCAGAACAAGAGACAGAATTCAAAGTTACTTAAAATAGCCTGGAGTATCTTTCGAATGGGTGTGTCCGTTTATTCAGTCATTCCTTTTGATGGACATCTGGGTAGTTTCCTGTGACATTGGGTATTGCTTATTGCTACACGCGCAATGTTTGTGGTTACAGTGAGGCTTCTCTGTCTGCGGTCTTCAATAACAATGCTTTTATTTCTAAAGGGTAGATTTCTGATAACGAGACCTCCGGGCCAGAGGCCATATGTACTTAATTTTGTGTAAATATTGTTGTATTTCCTTACCCGATGTTTACTGCATTTCCTAGTCCTAATAGTATTGTATGAGAGTGCTCATTTTCTCACACGGGGCTCACACTCAGAATCCCCAGATGAAGAGTCGCACACTTTCCTGACTAAGCCAGCTGGGGCCCCTTTCTTTCTCACATGCTTAATTACATGAGATGTTCTCTTTCAAAATTTTATTAATTTGATGGGTAAAGAACAGTACCTAATTTTTGCATTAAGTGGCATTTTCTGATGATTGGTGGAGTTGAACATCTTTGGGTGTTTCTTGGCCACTTAAATTTAGTCTTTGAATTTCCTCTTGATGTTGTTAGCTTGTTTTACTCTCCAGTTTTCTTTTTCTTACAGGTTTGTGGGAGTGCTTTCTGCATCAGAGGTGTTAACTCTTTGAAGATCATTTATTTTGGAAGGTTTTTTTTCTTTTTTTTTTTTTTACTGCTCTATACATTTTTAGAGTGGTTGGTAGTATTTTTTTTTTTAATTATAGAATAAATAGTGCTATTACTGTTATCTATCTTTATATCTTTATGGCTTTCCTATCCTTAGTTTTAAAGACATTCTCTTAAATTCTCTTATTCAGAATTTCTTATTTTTTTATACGAGATTTTTTTTTTTTGGTAAGTGTTTTATTTTGAGAGAGAGCACAAGTGGAAGCGGGGCAGAGAGACCGAGGGAGAGGGAATCCTGAGCAGGCTCCACGCTGTAGTGCAGACCCTGATGCGGGGCTTGAACCTGCAAACTGTGAGATCATGACCTGAGCCAAAACCAAGAGTAGGACACTTAACTCACTGAGCGACCCAGGCGCTCCCTAATGGAGATGTTCAATTCATCTGGAATTTACTTTTATGTATGTTGGGATATAGGAGCCAAGCTTTGCCTTTTTCCTGATAGCTAGCCATTTATTATGCTAATGCCATTTAGTAAATAAACCAGCCTTTCCCCCTCTGAATTTAAATGCCATCAGTATCCTTTTAAAATATTTAAGTGATTGTATTTCTTCTCCAGCTTAACCCATTTTCAGTACGGTAATGACTTTTTAAAAGCAGGATTTAGTAAATTGGAAAGGTTATTTCTCTGCTCTCAAATGTCAAATGCTCCCTGATACTCTTTATTGTTGCTGACTAAAATCGCAGGTGCAAGAAGGATTATTGCCGTGAACAAATCCACAATTTTAAGACCCTGGGTAAAAACTGGGAAAATTTGGAGTATTCATTCAATGCTTCTACAAAAGCAGTAACTTGTAACCACTGTGAAGAAGTCACTTATTAAATATAAGAAAGAAATCTCTTCCTCGATTGAACCATATACAGAGAGACCACGTGCACAGAGGCCTGCCTTCTCCTTGAGGGAGGAGCTGCACGGGGGTGCCTCTCCAAGTAAGGCTGTGGGGGGCCCTTTGGGCACCGGGTGCCTGGCGGCTGTAGCTCCGCGGAGATGGGCAGGCAGCTGTGCAGTTCACGTGTATTTTGGGCTCATCCTTTGAGTTACGCCCTGCACAGGGAGCCCAAACCCTGACATAGCTTTTTCTCATGCTGTTTGGAAATAGGTCCTTGGGCTCAGTGTTACAACATCGTGCTTTCCAATATCTTCTTGCTGGGGAGTGCTGATTGGATTTACTCAGCATTGTACAGTTGAGGATGTAACAGGGGCCGAGGGGTGCAGGTGCACCTGGCTCTGGGCGTCCCACATAGACCAGGTTGGGCCGCTCACTGCCGGCAAAATCCAAAGGCGGAGAGACGATGTGGAGCGAGAATTGAGTTACCCGCGGCCAACGCTGGGAGACCGCGGACTGTTGTCTCAGAGACTGCAAAGTGCTGTAGATACTGTGGGGTCTGTGTGAGGACAGTGGGGCCTAGAGGTTGGTGGTACATGCAGGTGTGCGGAAGAGTCCGCGGGATCGCTGTCCCGGGGGCAGGCACGTGGGGTCCTGCTGGCATCAGGCAGTGCTTGTTGCTTGAGGGCTAGTTTTGGTTCATGTTGTGGGGTGCTGTGCCTGTCAGGGCTTTTGCCTGAGTTGGAGATAAGCCACACAGAAGAACTTAATGAGCTAGAAAGTACAGACTGAGGGCAGACCGGAGGTGCTAGTGTCCTCTTTCAGTGAGGGAGAAGCGAAGGGGACTCCTGCGTCTCTAATCAGGCGGTGGCTGGAAGAATTGCGTAGATTACAGATCTGAGAAGATTGGGTTATATGTTGCAATATAGTAATGATAGATCATCTTTATAATTAGAAATAGGATCTTGGGGTATAAAGAATCCTTTATTGAACTGCTAAAATACCTGACAGTGAGGGCATAAGTAAATAGAATATGCTGTATCTTAGGATGGAATAGTATGTAACTATGAAATAATGTTTTTCTGAAGCATATTTATAGTAGGTAAATATTCTTACAATATTCTATTTCATGACAATGGATGTCTAGCATTTAAACTAAAAAGATCCCAAGTAGGAGAGGGGCTTGTGTGAACCGTTGGTTCATTCATTCATTCATCATTTTTACCCAGTGTTTACTGAGTATCAGCAATGCCGGAAGCCTTCCATGAGGCCGTAGCCAACAGTGATGAAGGGCAGAGTCTTTTCTTCCCAGTAGTTCACAAGCATGTGAACATGTGAGTTGTATCATCACAATACCGTGTTTAACAGTCACGTGAAGGCTCAGGGTGCTGTGAGAGTGTAGTGCAGGCACACAAATCAGACTGGGGGCATGGGGTCTGTAGGACTTCGAGCTGAGTTCAAAAGGAGGAGAAGAATTAGCCAAGGAAAAAGAGGGTGATTGGAGGGACCGAAGCTTTCTGGTAGGAGTGTTAGGAAATGGGGACACTGAAGAAGGCTAGCTGAGTGTCCTATCATGATAAATTCCAAGTCCATCTTCCTTGTGACTGCCTCAGCAGGTGCGGGTATGTGCATGTGCACATATCAGTGTGGGACACGATGTGTCGAGTTTCGCAGTAGTGAGGTCCTGTAACTCTTCTTACCCCAGACTAAGGAGACTAGGTCTGATCCTAAAGGAGGATATGAAGCAGGAGAGCAGTCTTTTCAGATGTGCTGTTTAGAAAGCTTTCTCTGGGGATCCAGTGAAGGATGGATAAGGTGTTGCCAAGTCCAGAGTCGTGAAAACTGGTAGCACAGAGGCAGAACGATCCCAGTGAGAACTGTAATGTGTATCTAGAGGTTTCAGGAAGTAGCACTGCTAGGACTCAGGATGGGAAGGAAGGAAAGGAGGCTTGGATGATGCCTAGATTTCTGGTTTGGAGCAAGTGGATGTGTGTGGATTTGGTCCATGAAAACTAGGAGAGGATGAATTTGGGAATGGGAAGATACTGAGCCCAGTTTGGGATTTAAACATCTTATGGTCTCTGGGGAGAAATGATAACATTCATTGGTCACCTGAGCAGATGTGACCTTGGCACATGAGGGAGTTGAAGATCTAGGTGTTGTCAGCATGTAGGTGGTGATTTGAGTGCGGGCGGTACACGAGATTGCAGCAAGGAAAGAGAAAAGGACCGAGGGTGCAGACGGGGCCCCGGAATTTAAAACGGAGGCAGAGGAACCTGAGAAGGCGACTGAGCTGGAACAGCCAGAAAGTAGGAAGGAAATCAGAAGAGAGCAGCTCAGTGGAAGCCAGAAGGGAGACTGTCCTGAGGGAAGTGGTTGTCCCTGTGATCGGATGGCCCAGAGATTTCACGTGAGCTCAGTTCGTTAAGGGCGTCTGTTGGCTTTGGCGCAGCGAGGTTGTTAGCGGTATAGGCCAGAGCGTGTTCCTAGAGCGGCGCTCGTAAACGGCGGCATGCAGGGATTGCACAGGGAGTGGCAAGCGAAGAAGAAATGACTGTTTCAGTGGGTTGGCACTTAACAAAAGGAGACAATACAGCTGGAAGGAGATGGTGCAGGGCTGAGGGAGGTGTGTGTAGGGCTGTGTGTGTATGAGGTGAATGCGAGGGAGAATAAAAATAAAGGCGATAAGGTAGGTTATGGGTGTGAGGTCTCTAGAGAGGTGAGGGAGCCTGCAGCTCTGTAAGAACAGAGACCCCTTTCCTACAGAGTCTGTGGGGAGGAGAGACGGAAGAAAAGGTTGCGACCAAGGTGCCGGCACGTTTGGCTCAGAGGCCGAGCAGGCAGGGGTAAGAGCCAGGCCAGCTGCGTTTTCCTCCGTGAATCGAGGGGTGCCTTCTGAGGACAGAGAGAGAAGACATGGAGACCGGAGGACTCTCAGGACGCGGGGAGGGGAGCCGCACAGCACACACACCTCTGCTCGTGGCCCGGTCATCGTCCTGCCAGGGATGCATCCACATGGAATCAGAATAAAGCAGGTTGAATTTAACTTCCACTGTCTTTCATTATGTAAAATGTTTGGGCATGTTTCAGTTAGGACTGAACAATTTACTGAAATTTAAGCTAAAGTAAATATTTGACAAACAATACACGTATAAAATTAAAAAGTTCCATCAGTCTCCAGGAGACCTGCTTTACCTGTTCACTTTGCATTTTGTTCTGCTTCCAAATATTAGCGTTGTATTTTTTTCTCTCACCTAACTGACCATTTGAAAGCCACCTATACTCAGCCAGTCAGACCAGTGCAGTCCGGGAGAGACTTGGGGAAATAGATGAAGGGTGCCTCCAGGGTCGCCAAGGAAAGAGGCTCCAAGTGGGGGTGTTAACAGAGTAGATTTCCCTGCTTATGAGCTCTGACTATGATATTCATGTGTGTGAATACAGGAAAAATAATTCATTCAAAGTACATTAGGGTGAATACACTTGTATGTTTGAACCAGGAGCAGAGGACTACGTCTTTTATTGAGCTAAATTGTGCAAGTTTATCAAGGGTTATTAAAGCTGCCTTAGATGGTTAAACATACTCAAGTTATGGACATCTTTGCGTCTTACTTGTTGAACACATCTGGGGCCCTGTC
The DNA here is from genome assembly GCF_023721935.1 of Panthera uncia. Lineage (NCBI taxonomy): Eukaryota > Metazoa > Chordata > Mammalia > Carnivora > Felidae > Panthera > Panthera uncia. Next base: position 31,531,974 of record NC_064815.1, on the reverse strand, counting down.
GTCACCTTTCTTTAGAACAGGCATTAGCATTTCACCTAAACTTTTCAAAACAAGTGTTCTGGAATGATGTGATATTTCAGATTTTTAGATGCTGGCTGTATATGACCTTCACTAAGCTTCTCATTTCTTTCTGTCACTGTCTAGAAGCAGGTGGTTGATATTAGAAATTGACAGGTTGGGAGTGATGTACTTACACATTAATAACAGATTTATTCATTTTGAGTCACAGGGACATTCTTACCATAAACATCTCTGGAATAAAGTTAATCCTGTGATTGTTGTATCAAAAATAAAAGACAGGGAAGTTATTTTGAAAGTCCGTTAATCAAAACCTTTACTACTAAAATGTCACATTAAGAACACTCTTGGGGCGCCTGGGTATCTCAGTGGTTGAGTGTCCGACTCTTGATTTTAGCTCAGGTCATGATCTCACGGTTTGTGGGTTTGAGCCCCGTGTCAGGTTCTGCGCTGACAGTGTGGAGCCTGGTTGGGATTCTCTCTGCCCCTCCCACACTTGGCTCGAGCCCACAGGTGTGTGCTCATGTGCACACTCTCTCTCAAAATAAAAAAAAAAAAAAAAACAAAACAACTTTGTGTTTACTTGCTCCACGACTAACATCATAATGCAGTCTTGCAAATAGTGAAAAAATGAAAATATTTTCCAGCCTGTTGTGTTACAGTATAGAAAAATTTCCCGCAACACTGTCCCATGTATGAAGACGTTTAGAATTCAAAGAAATAGATGTAGTTATGTGACTTTAGGAATTTCTCTTTCTTTGTCCACCATCCCGTTGGAAACCTCATTGTTTACTGTTAGCGAGTCTTGTAAGGTTTGTTAATAATCAGATTCAAGTTGTGCTGAGATATCCCTTTCTTCCCCCCTCTTTTGGTTTTCTGGTTCTTCCTGTTTTTTTTCTCACTTCAGAGCGTATCCACTGTGAAGTCCCTAATGATGTTAACCCATTCCGCCTTAACCATGAGAAAAACCACATGCAACCCACCGTTGTTGTTGTTGTTTTGTAATTTTTAATGGTGTGTGTTGGTACCTCAGCTCTGTCGACACCATGACAGAACTGATCCTGCAGCCACAGCCCCTCTGTCCTGGTCCTGCCACTGGAACCATAGCAGAGCTTAGACCCCCATGTCCCCTACCCCATTCTCCCCAGTGTGCCAAAGCCCCATACCAGTGCCTGAGCAGGGCGAGTGCTTGATTCTGTGGTGGGTCTTTCTCAGTGCTTACAGTGGTTGCTGGGACACTTGACTTGGGCCGAGGGGCATCGTCGGCATGTAAAGAATGCTGATTTCTGGTCCCCACAATCAGAGGTCCTGATTCGGTAGCTGTGGTTGCTTGAAAAATGACACCCCCCACCGAATATCCAACATCACATCTCCAGATCTGTGAATAATCCCTTATTTGGAAAAAGGGTCTTGGTGGATGTGATTAAATCCAGGATCTGAGGATGAGACTGTTTTGGATTCTCTAGGTGGGCTCTGAACGTCATTGCAGGTGTCCTTATAAGAGAGACACAGGGGAGAAGACAGACTGAGGAGGAGGAGGAGGCAGTGTGACCATGGAGGCAGAGATGGGAGTCGCGTGGCCGCATGTAGAGGAATGCTGATAGCCGCCAGAGGCTGGAAAAGGCAAAGAGTGGATTTTTCCTGAGAGCTTCCAGAAATCTAACAGAGGACCCTTGTGTTGTCTGAAGCACCCAGTTTGCATTTTGTGATGGCAGCCACAGGCAACTGACCTGGTGGCTTTGGATGGAGCCCAGGAATATGCATTTTTGACAAGCACCTGGGTGATTCTGATACCAGTGCTCACCTCACTACCCTGCGCGCATATTGGCTGGGAAGTTGGGGCCTCCTGTTTGTGCCCTCTGACCTGCAGCCAACGTGAGAGGACAGCTAGCATCTCAAGTTGACCCTTGGACGCACTTTTTATCGGACTGAGAGAGAGTGGTGGTCTTGAGTTCTCTTGGAACTGTAATCTGGGTTGGTTTGGATTAACTGTTGGTCTGGTCTAGGTCTGTAAGGTCTTTAAAGTAATCTCATTCATTACTCCATTTTGCTACAAAGCATGGCTGTGAGGTGGGAGAGGAGACAAGTAGGAAGACTTGAGGAAGTACAAGTTATGTGGGATTTTTTATATGGAGAACTTGGTCATTTTCATTAAAGTGCTAACCTGTTCACTGTAATTTATTTCCTATTCATAGTAAATAGTAAATAACAACTACTTTCTTCTTTCTTATATAAACCTGGACCCAAGGTTGATGGGTTGGCAATTTATATATGACTTATTCTACAACATTTTTGAGGCACTATGCGATAAGAATACATGAATACAGTATCCGGAAAACCAAATTGCAAGATGAAATTGATATAATCAGATCATAAAAACCAACTCAGTTTCTAGATTGTCGTCTTTATCATTCATTTCAATGTTACCTGTTTTTTCTTTGAAGTTTCCCCTTTAAAAGTTAGAGCTTTTACTTCGTTACTAAATCTTTGTTACTAAATTTTATTAAAAGTTTTCAAGTCTCCTCAGATGTACTTGTGTTGGTGTGTGCGCGTGCAAGCACTGAGTTCTGTGTCATAGATGTAGGTTGGTTTTTCCACAGCCAGGACACAGAAGAGTTCTGTTCGTATGAGGACCTCTTGTGTTGTGCTTTCATAACCACCCCTGCCTCAGTCTCTCATCTGTGGCAGTGACAAATTTGTTTTCCATTTGTCTAATTTGTCGTTCGAAAAATGTCACAGTATATAACTTTTCAGGATTTGCTTTCTCACTCAGGATAATTTTCTAGGACATCATCTACGTTGTTGTATTTATCGACACGTCTTCCTTTTTATCGCCAAGGAGTATTTGATGATCTCTCTCTACCACGGTTTGTGTAACCATTTGCCCATCGAGGGACCTCTGGTTTATTTCCGTTTTTTGGCTATTGCCAGTCAAGCTGCTGTGAACATTTATGTGCAGGTTTCTTTGTGAACGTGAGTTTTCCTTTCTCTGGGATAAATGCACAAGAGTGCAATTGTTGGGTTGTAGAATAATTGCATGTTCAGTTTCATGAGAAACTGTCAAACTATTTTTCAGAGCGGCCATAGAATTTTTAGCATTCCACCCGCAATGTATGAATGGTGTAGTTTCTCTGCATCCTTGCCAGTGTTGGTTATTGTCATCGTTGTCAAGCTTCGACATTCAAGTTTACACGTGATGGCTTCATACTGCTGTAATGGCTGTTGACTTAGACGTCTTTGGATGCCTGTTGTAAAGTTGGATTTTTTTGTTGGGTTTTGAGAGTTCTCTATGTATTCAGATACTTGTTCTTTGTTGCATATATAGTTTGAAAACATTCTCCCAGTCTGTAGATTTTTTCATCCTTTTAACAGGATCTTCGTAGAGCAAAGGTTTATAATTCTGATAAAGTCCAGTTTATCAAGTTTTCCTTTATGGATTATGCTTTTAAGAGTCAAGTCTAAGAACTTATTGTCTACCATTAATTCCCTAAGATGTTCTCCAATTAAAAAAACTTTTGGAGTTTCAAACTTTAGGTTTAAGTCTGTGAACCATTTTGAGTTAATTTTTGTATAAGATTTGAGACGTAGGTTGAGGTTCTTTTTTTTTTTTTCCTTCTTCTAACCCATGTATATCCCTGTGTTCCAGCTCCATGTGTCGAAAAGGCTTTTCTTTTATTGAATTGTTTTTGCACCTTTACCAAAAATCAGTTGAACATATTTGTGTGTGTATTTCTGGATTTTCTCTTCTGTTCCATCCGTCTCTGTTCCTCTGCCAGTACCATCCAGTTGTGATTATTGTGGACTGTGGGCCCTAACATGGGGTAGAGGGATACTTTTCACTTTGTTCTTCTCTGTCAAGATTATTGTAGCTATTCTAGGTTCTTCACATAGGAATTTTTGAGATCTCTTTTCTACCTATGTCGTCAACGTCTATATTTGTACTGGGATTTTGATAGAAACCATGTTAAATCAATAGATCAGTGTGTAAGGGGAAGATTGACATTCTTTAAGGAAAGGTTTGCTACTCATAAATTCTTTGTTTTCCTTTATCACAAATGTTTTTATTCCCTCTTCATTCCTCAAGGACGTTTTTATTGATACAGAAATTATGGTTGACAGCTGTCTTTTTTCAGCACTTGAAGAATGTGTCACTTCCTTCTGGTCTTCACAGATTTTGCTGGGAAATCTGTCATTTGAATTGTTACCCCTCTATAAGTAAGTTTCTCTTGTACTGATTTCAGTTTTTTTCTTTAGTTTTCATTGATTTGTCTTGGTGTGAATTTTTTTAGAGGAGGGTGGCTATCCTGTTAGGGATTTATTCAGCTTCTTGAATTTTTAGATTTATGTCTTTTGCTAAATTTGGGAAATACTATTTCTTCAAATAATTCTTTCAGCCCCACCAGCTTCTCCTGTCTTTCTGGGACTCCAGTGATAAAAATTTGGACCTTTGGTTATTGTACTACAGGTTCAGAGGCTCTGTATTGTCTCTGTGATGTTGTGATCACTAAGTTTTGTTGTTCAGTCTTCAGTCCTGTTATTTACATTTTCCAATTGAATGCTTCCAGAAGGTTTGTTTTTTAGATTTCTCTTACTGTAATTTTCAATTCTATAACTTGTATTTGGATTCCTTTTTTATAGCTTCTGTCTTATTTTTTTGCTGAGATTATCATTTCCTTTTTTCTTTCATTTGTTTTAAGAGAATTTATAATTGCTTGGTGGTGCGTCTTTATGATGGCTGCTTTAAAATTCTTGTCAGATACTGTGGACAACAGTATGGCAGTTCCTCAAAAAATTAAAAATAGAAGCACCATATGATCCAACAATTCCTACTATTGGCTATTTACACAAAGAAAATTAAAACATTAGTTTAAAAAGATATACATACCCCATGTTTATTGCAGCATTATTCAGAAAAACCAAGAATACGGAAGCCACGCAAGTGTCTATCAATAGATGAAAGCATAAAGAAGATGTGTGTGCATCTACACACACGCACGCACACACACACACACACACACAATGGAATATTACTGAGCCATAAAAAAGATGAGATCTTGGCGTTTGCAACATGGATGGATCTGGAGAGCATTAGGCCAAGTGAACTAAGTCAGACTGAGAAAGACAAATACCATAGAATTTCACTCATGTGGAATCTAAAAACCAAAACAAATGGATAAACAAAAAGCAGGATCAGACCTATACATACGGAGAACAAAGTGGTGGTTGCCAGAAGGAAGGGGGATGAAGGATGTGTGTGCAAAATGGGTGAAAGGGAGAGGGAGACACAGGCTTCCAGTTATGGAATGAATGAGTCATGGGAATAAAAGGCCCAACATAGGGAATATCATCAATGATACTCTAACAGTGTTGTATGGTCACAGAAGATAGCTACTCTTGACAGCCTCATATACGCAGAAGTTGAATCACTACTTTGTACACCTGAAACTAATGTAGCATTCTGTATCAACTATACTTAAAAAAATTAAAAATAAATAAATACAATTCTCATCAGAAAATTCTAACATGTGTTAGAGTGTTGGGAATCTTTTCTCATTCAAGTTGTCATTTTTCTGATTTCTGATTTTCAATTGTGCCTTGGACGCTTTGGCTATCAACTGTTTGGTCCTACTTAAACCTTTTACTTTAATTGACTGTCACCATGTTTAGGTTCAGCACTTGGATCCTGGTCAACTTTTGTTAGTGGTTCCAATGACATCTTAATTTTTAGAGCCTTTGTCTTATTGTTTTGATCTGTTTGTTTTCGTCTGCTGCCTACAGGCTTTTGCACCGATTCCTGCTGCTGCCTCCTGGAGGTGCAGAAGGTGCCTTCATGTTCTGTGCTTCTCAGTGACATTGAGTAGAAGAAGGGAGTCTCAGACCTGGGGGCAAAGAGGAATTCTGTTCTCAGCCCCTTGTTGTCAGTGAGGTTCTTAACTGAACCCTTGGTAATGCTGTGCTCACCTGCTGTCCTTGCTGGGATTCCCGTTGACCAGCGGGGGTTGGGGGGAGTGCGTGGAAAGGAGCTTGCTAGTTGAGAGGTGGAAAAACACCAGGCCTGGCTTGCTGTCCTCTCTTGGGTTGGGATTCCTAAGATGCCTGCCAATCTTGGCATCCCTCACTGATCGACTTCTTCTTTCTGCCTTTCAGAAGTCTTGAAGGATGAGGGTCTGTCATAATTGGTGTCTGTGTCCTTCCCCAATCTGTTCCCATGCGTGTCACACACATGTCCTCTGCCCTCCCGTCATCCTCCCAATTCACAGCTTTTACTTAAAACGGAACTTGGTGCTTATGTTTTATGACTGTTCAGTATTGTTCTTTATTATTCCTAGCTGGCCCACACTGTACCCCATGATGATATTTCTTTCCTTCACAGGTTTCTGTTTTGTTTAGTTTTCTATCTATTTATTATTAGCTTACCGCTAAACTCCATGAAGTTCAACTTAAAATGGCCAAACATACCAGTTGGCTTACTATTCAGTTTTTGTTTTTGTTTTTAATCATTTCTCTTTATTCTTTCCCTTGGAGATGTTCCTCTGAGAGCCGGGTTCAGTCTGAGCTGGTTGTTCCCTGGGACTTCTGCTCAGCTCCCATCTTGGAGTTTTATGTCACCAATATTGTACCTGCTTCCTTCGCTGGTCTCCTTTGTTGTCTCTCTGATTCTCTCCATTCCACATGTCTATTTCTTTTTTTAATCCTTGTTCATTGGTGCACACCCTCTGGATATTTTCTGAGAATGCACATATGAAAAGTAAGTTTTTAGATACTGTAGATCTTTGAAAATGTCTTTATTTTACTCATGTAGCTGTGAAATTCTTGGTCAGAAATCATTTTCCTTTAGAATTTTTCACAGTATTCCCCCATCGTCTTACAGCCTCCAGTGATTGTCTTGGGAAATAAAATGACATTCTGATTTCTTACATTTAGTATACAAAAATATGAATACTTTTAGATAATTGTCTTTATCTTTGATGTTGTGAAATTTTGCATTGATAGGCCTTTATGTGGCATTGTGGGTCTGGGCTGGATCTAACTGGTGTTCTTTAATCTGGAAACTGTTATTCTTTCCTGGGAATATGTCTAATATTATTAGTATTATTGGTAAAGTCTTTCCTCTTGTGTTTCTCCTCTTGCTTGTGGAACTCTGCTAGAATATAAGCTCTACAACTTGAGGAATTTGTGTCTCTTTTGTTTATTGTATCCTGAGTGCCTAGAACAGTGTCTTTACAGAGTAAGTACTCTGTACAATAAATATTTGTTGAATGAATGAAGTGAACTTCTTCTGTTTGGCAGTTAAATATCCTGGATTTATACTCTAATTGTCTTTCCTCTTCTCTTGTGCAGCTGTTTTGACTTTTGTTTTGTACATGGGGAGATTCCGTCACTGGTTCTTTGCAGTTTTCTATTGTTTTGTCTGCTAGTATATTATTATTTCTAAGATTATTATTATTATTTCCACCTTTTTTCACTTCTATATATTTTTTGTAACGCATCTTTATGGGCAGGGTTCTGGTGAGAAACAGAATAATCTAACACGTATACTGTTAATTGGAATTGGTTATTATATATATGATGATGAGGTAGAGGTCCAGATTTACTTTTTCCATACGTGTATCTGACACAACATCATTATTAATATGATCATCCTTTCTCAGGCACTGTAGTACCACATTTGTTATAAATTAAGTGACTATGTTAGTCTGTATTATTCTTTTTTAAGATTCTTGTGCCATTACCACACTATTTTAATTACTCCAGTTTTTCTAAATTTTTTAAAAATTTTTTAATTTTTTAAAATTTATATCCAAATCAGTTAGCATATAGCGCAATACTGATTTCAGGAGTAGATTCCTTGATGCCCCTTACCCATTTAGGCCATCCCCCCCTCCCACAACCCCTCCAGTAACCCTCAGTTTGTTCTCCATATTTATGAGTCTCCTCTGTTTTGTCCCCCTCCCTGGTTTTATATTAATTTTGTTTTCCTTCCCTTATGTTCATCTGTTTTGCCTCTTAAAGTCCTCATGTGAGTGAAGTCAAATGATTTTTGTCTTTCTGACTAATTTCACTTAGCATAATACCTTCCAGTTCCATCCATGTAGTCGCAAATGGCAAGATTTCATTCTTTTTGATTGCCGAGTAATACTCCATTGTATATATATGCCACATCATCTATATCTGTTCATCCATCGATGGACATTTGGGGTCTTTCCATACTTTGGCTATTGTTGATAGTGCCGCTATAAACATGGGGGTGCATGTGTCCCTTTGAAACAGCACACCTGTATCCCGTGGATAAATGCCTAGTAGTGCAATTGCTGGGTCATAGGGTAGTTCTATTTTTAGTTTTTTGAGGAACCTCCATACTGTTTTCCAGAGTGGCTGCACCAGCTTGCATTCCCATAATTAATCCAGTTTTATAAACAGATTTTATATTAGGTAATGAAAGTCTCTAAATTTGTTCTTCAACATTGTCTTGATTATTATTGACCTTTTTATATTTCCTTATAAGTTTTTAGAATCAATGGTCAAATCACAGACACACACAAACACTTAAAAATACTCCGCTAAGATTCTGAATGGGATTGCATTAAATCTGTTAGGTCAGTGTGAGGACAACTGACATCATTAAAGTTCTGTATTTAAAAAAAATATTTTTTTAACGTTTATTTATTTTTGAGACAGAGAGAGAGAACATGAACAGGGGAGGGTCAGAGAAAGAGGGAGACACAGAATCTGAAACAGGCTCCAGGCTCTGAGCTGTCAGCACAGAGCCTGACGCAGGGCTCAAACCCATGGACCGCGAGATCATGACCTGAGCCGAAGGCTGACGCTTAACCGACTAAGCCACGCAGGTGCCCCTACTGTTCTGTATTTTTAATGCATGACCTTAGCATGTTATTCTTTCTATTTTAAGTTTTGCATGTTTAGAGAACAGATGGCTTCATATTTTGTCTGTCTGTGCCCTGAAGTACTTTGTCCATTTAGTAGGAATTTGTGTTGTATTTGTAGTAAATTCTCATACCCATTTTTTGCAGAGGATATACTTTTAGGTTTGAAGTTTTATATACTTGATCACTTTGAAATGTGTTTGGTTCCAAGCGATTTGAAACTCATGAATCCTCCCTGTGTTTTGTTTTGTTTTAAAATTTATCTGAAGTTGACAGATACTCAGGACAGGGCTGGATGTTGCCACTCCTCAGTGCCATCAGGAACTCCGGCTCTCCTGGTCTTTCTGCTTCTCCTTCCTGAACGCGCTGGTTTCTGTCCTTATGCTTGCCACCTCTTAGCTGAGACATCACTTCTCTGTTCCAGGCAAGAAGTGGGGAAAAGGGCCGAGAGATGAAAGGAGATGTCTGCAAAATGGATTTGTTCTTTCTCTCTTTTAAAACCAAGAAAGCAGACACTTTGCCAAGTCTCCTCCCCACACATTGCTGCCTCCAGAACTGAGAACTGTTGTTGGCCAGAACTCAGTCTCACAGACCCTCCAGACCCATCACAAATCAATGACGGTAAGGTCACCACAGTGACCAGTTCATCTAAACCAGTTGGAACTCCTCTCCAGGGCCTAAGGTGAGGGCCTTCTCTCCCTCTCTGCTGCTACCTGAACTGGCTGGGGTTCTATTAGCAGAAAAAGAGGAGAGAGAAGTACTGTGGAGGTAAGAGAAGGTGTCTGTCATATTTATTGACATTTCCAAATGTATAATATGTTCATTTTCTGAAACTTGCCTGTTTCTGGATAGGGAAGAAAATGATTTTAATTTTTAGTATTTTTGTTTTTGTCCAACATTTTAAAATTACGTGATTTTGGGATGTGTTTATTTTGAAGTCTGTTTTTTGTTTGTTTGTTTTGTTTTTTGTTTTGTTTTTTTTTATCTGTTAAGCAAGATCTGGTGATATTTTAAGATGGTAAATGGCATCCCTACTTCCATAAACCGTTGCTCTCTGAAGTGTTTTAGGCATAATGGAATTTATCTTTTTAATGGGAAAATGCGTTTTAAATTTTCATCAGCCAAACTGTAGAAATGGGACAGCTATAGTGACCTGGGCCACATACTGTCACCTGCTTGCTGCGGTACGTTTGGGGATGATTAAGTTATATGTTTCATAAGAATAGTCTGAGGAAGATGGCGATAGGTGAATTAAATCACTTCATCCCAGAAGGGTTGGTTAGTGAATTATTAATTTTTAGGAACTCTGCTTTAGAATCTGAATCTGTAAATATCTTTACTGTAGACTATAGGTATTTATGTTACTGAAAAACTGAAATTGTTTTTTGTATATCTGTTATTTGATGACAATTCAGTTTTTAGAACTGATTTTATTTTTTCAGCTCTCAAGGAAGGAATTTGGAAATGTGCTTTTAAGGAAGAGCAGATGTTATAGTAGTTTATAGTGTGTTAATATGTCCTAAGTTAACGTATCCAGAATCTCATTCACTCACTTTCCAAACGTAATGACCTGAATCTTGCAGTTTTCCCCCCTTTATGTTTATCTTTATTTTATAGGTTATATTATCTTGCCTAATGTCCCAATTTAAGAAGAATTAGGAATATTTTGGCCCTTGAACACCAGGGGGGGTTAAGGGTGCCAACCTCTGTGTAGTCAAAAATCTGAATATAACTTATGATTCTGCCAAAACTTAACTACTTATTACAACTTACTGTTGACCAGAATTCTCATCAATAGCAAAAACAGTTACCATCTATTTGTATGTTATACGTATTGTATATATTATATATGATGTTATATACAATATGTATACGACGTATTCTTACACTACCATAAACTAGAGAAAAGAAAGTGTGATTAAAATCATAAGAGACAGTGCACTTACGGTACTGTTTTGTATTTATTAAAAATAACCAAGTGTGAGTAAACCATGGAGTGCAAACCCTTGTCGTTCAAGGGTCAACTATGTGTGTGGTGTCAAGTAGCTTTGTTAGTCATTGTGAATAAATCAATTAAAAACTGACGTAAGGGCCAAAACAACCCAATTATTATAAATTGGACGATGAATGAATCTTAAAATTATTCAACTTACTTCGAGAAACCAGTTTTGGTTATCTTTATTTCCTCGTGGCTCTGTTCCTTATCATTTGGCATTTTGAAAATAAGAAATCTTAGACTAGATTCTTGACTGAAGACCCTTTTTATTTTTGATAAATGTTTCTTTTTACATTCCAAATAATACATAAACGAGAACAAATCACAGCCAGTTTGAGAAACATACGTATCTGAGGTGGAGATACCACAGGCTATTATACATATACATAGGATTTAACTAGATTGTACACATTTTGATGTTTTTGATGGCTTGTAAAGTTTTCACTTTAACTCTCATATATGATGGTTGGTGTGTTGTACGAGTCAATTTGGAGAGCGATCTAGCTAAGAAATGCTGAAACTCTGACTCAGAGGTCAGAGGCCCTAAGTAGCCTTTCTGTTGTTGGATCTTGGCTTTTGTCTAGCTTTTCTTGATTCTTGCCCATTTTTGAAGCCTTGTTTTCCACTCGTAACAATTCTGTGAGCATCGCGGTCTCATTCCCATGAATTCCTTGCCTACTTGATGTGCCTAAAGTTGGACGCTGTGATTTAAAACCATCACCATGAGCGGTATAACAAGCACATGAAGTTTTAGACAGCATCCACATCTCCCTGAGAAGTCTTGTGATTTCACTAGGCAGGATGTCTTTGTGCCAGAGTCACAGTTGGGAAAAATGATGTGGAGGAAAAACCAAACCAGAGGACAGAGCAACAGCTGCTGTCGAGTGACATCAGGGCTGAATTCAAGTTTTAAGATCTGGATTAGAATCCTCCGGGCACTTAGGGGCAGGGCACCTGGGTGGCTCAGTCGGTTAAGCATCTGACTCTTGGCTTCAGCTGTGGTCATGATCTCGTGGCTCATGAGTTTGAGCCCCACGTCAGGCTTCCCTCTGATAGGGTGGATCCTACTTGGGATTCTTTTTCTCCCTCTCTCTCTCTGCCCCTCCCCTGCTTGCTCTCTCTCTAAATAAACAAACTAACTGAACAACAAATCAAGAATCCTTCTGGTACTTAGCAGTTGTATGACTTTGGTCATTGTTGAACTATTCTGAGATGTTTCTTTTTGGCCTCAAAAGTTTTCCCCATCCTTCTTCTGTTCATCTTTTGAATAGATGACTCAGCTTACACTTGGCAGAGAAACAGAAGTCATGAGATTAAAAACTCCCTCAATATTCTGCTTCCAAAAATGACTGAGTTATGTACATTTCCAGAATTTCCTCCTTTTGTTAAATATTTAAGGTCAGTTATCTCCACTTGGATTTGCAATTGCATCCTGTTCTATCCTCCTAAGAAATGTGTACTATCAGTTGATCTTGTTTCCTTTCCTAAATATTCAAGCTGTTCCTCTTAACCAAAACAATTCTGTAAGCATTTAAACATATTCAAGGCTCTTCCCTATTAAAAAAGAACCATGCCCTTTCTACATCTACCTAGCTATTGTCTTCTTTCTCTTGTCTTTCCATTTACAACACACTTTGTGGAAAGAGTTGTCTGTATTTGCTGCCTAGCTCAGATTTTTCTAAATTGGTTTCTGTTTCCATCATTGTATCACAATTGCCCTGGATAAGGTGATGAGTGCCCTTAGGGAAACCAAACCTAAAGGAGGTTCTTGAGTTCACATGTCACTGGACTGCTCAGTAGCTTGCTTCAGGAATGGTCTCTTAGTCTTTTTGAAACAGTTACAAGAAGCCTTCTCTCTTGGTTTTCTTCCTGAATGACTCCTGATTTCTCTCTCTGGGGAGTGGGTACCGTTATCTACTGTTATGCCCAGAATTCATGATCCCCAAAGACCACCAGGGAGCCGAGTCCGATGCAAAAGCAAAGAGCCTTTATTCGAGCTAGCTCGAGCTCAATCCCCTACCTGCACCGACGCAGCGGTGAGATACAGGGGAGAGAGGGCGAGTTTCAAAAGCACAAAGGTTTTTTTGGGGTCTAGGGGCAGTTGGTGAGGTAATGGCTGTGGCCTCAGCGGATTGGCTGGGGAAAGGGTCAGAGTCCTGCTACGCAGGTCGCAGGGTGTTTTGATTGAGCGGGAGGTTACTCAAGGGGAGGAGGCGTGGTCAAGGTGGAGGACACAGAACAAGATGGAGTTGGTTGGCGTAGGTCCGCCCTTTCACTACCAGGTGTTGAGTGTTGGAACTCCCCAAAGCCAGTCCCACTTCTCTGTTGCTCCTGCTCAGTACTCTTCCTGAGATTTGCATTTACCGACATGGTTTGCATTGCCCTCTGCATGTGTTACATACTAATGACTCCAAAATTTTTCTGAGCTCTCATGCTGTCTATCCATCCGTCACCTGGATAGTTTCACTTGGATATTTCCAGGGCACCTCATACTCTTCTACCCAAACACTCCATAAGTTCGGAGTCATCTGCGATGCCTCATCCGCATTAATCCCACATTTCACTGTTTTCCTTCCCGATGTCTTTCTCACCTGACCTCTCTGTGTTTCTGCTGCTGTCACCCTAACCCAAGCTAACACTGTCTCTTTCTTGGACAACTCTAGTGGTTTTGTATGGGATCTTGTTTCATTCATTCTGGTCCCCTTCCTCTCCGTTTGCCACTCATTGCCAAGAGGATTTCTGAAACACAAATATAATATGCTACCCCAGCTACTTATTTTTCACTGCCTTCCCATTGATGTTTGAATAAAGACCAAAATCCTTAAATGGGCTGTGTGGTCTGGATTTTACCTCCCTACTCTCTCTCTTCCTTTCTCTGACATGTGAGTGAGTGCCTTGCTCCCTCCTGCTTTGGGACTTTATGCTTGTTTCTTTTTCCTCCCTCATCGAATTTTGATCCTTCCGATGTTAGCACAGGTGGTGTTTCCTCAGGGAAGTTGTCCCTGATTCCCATGGAGATTGGGTGAGGACTTGTAGTCTTCCCTTGTCCTTCATAGCCCTTTACACATGTGTAACTTTATGTTTAATTATGTGAGGATTTGATTAATGTCTCTTTCCCCATGACAAGAAGGACCATGTCCTTCCCCCTCTCCCCCCACCATTGTAGTCTTGGTGTTGCAAAATACTATTATATGGTTGGAACTGACATTCTTGAATGAGTGAATGAATGAGGAATGAATGAATCAGTGACATCAGTTAGATTGGAGTTCGAGTGCTGGCTCCTCCACTTAATCGTTATTTGACTTTGAGCAAGCTTCTACAGAGTCAGGGTCTCTAAAAGCCTTTCTTCCTCATCTGTAATATGGGGGTAATAATTTTATAGAATATAAGAATATAAATGAAAATTGCATAGTTTAGTTCTAGCTCATAAGTGCCAATTAATCATCAGACGATCATGGTATTACTACAGGAGTGTTAGTAAATTCTGGTTTTCTCAAGTAAGTGCGTTTTCTGTGCATGTTTAAACTACTTGAGCCTGAAGGAAAAAATGGTGGGCTTGGAAGCTCGTGAGCCCCCGTCTCCTCTTATCTGTCCTTTAATGCTGGTCTTTCCATACATTTGTCCACATTGGTGTCTGATTTTAACACATCTTTCCATAACAGGCTGTACAAGGAAGAACTAATTTAATGGTGACTTTGGCACCTAAACTGGCTTTTTTGACACGTTCCAGGCACGTGAACCGAATCTTTGTCCTTTAATCCCACTCTGGACACCTCTAAGCTCAGAGCCATTTCCCCCATCTTTGGGGCTTTAGAACCCAGAGGGCCAAGCAGATATAAAATGTTGTTACTTTTAATTTTTCCTTTGCTGACAGTTTGAATCTAAAAACAATGAACTTCCTTTAGGATGTTTTTACTATGACTTAACCAGTCATTTAAAATATTTTATATACAGGGGTGCCTGAGTGGCTCAGTTGGTTAAGTGTCTGACTTTGGCTCAGGTCATGATCTCATAGCTTGTGAGTTTGAGCCCCGCATCGATTTCTGTGCTGACAGCTCAGAGCCTGGGGCCTGCTTCGGGTTCTGTGTCTCCTTCTCTCTCTGTCCATCCCCCACTCACACTGTCTTGATAAACATTAAAAAAATTAAAAAATAAAATACTTCATATACTTATTTATGAATACTCTTATGCTGACAAATCTTTCTCTGAAACATGCACACATTGCGAGTATAGGAAGTGCTTTTTGGGGACTGAACTTTTGTTTTGTATTGTTAGCAGAACAATAAAGTTAAAATTTGGAGTCCCTTTTCATTCTCTCTCTCTCTCTCTCTGTCTCTGTCTCTCTCTCTCTCTCACTTTGTCTCAATCTCTCTCTCCGTCTCGTTTTTTTTTTTTTTTTTAAGAGAAGCTATGCTTTTAAAGCCAAATTTATAATATGAGGATAATACATATTTATTTGCTTAATACCTGATTCATAGGGTGTTTTTAACACGGTCTGTGCATGTATGTATATATTTATGCACACATATAAAGTACTTGGCTAAAGTACATTTCAGTTTTGTGACTTTTAGTTCAGTGTTGTTGTAGTGGATTTTTACAGAATATATCGTGACTTGATATTCCATTAGTCCTTATCTGGAGAAACATATACACTTAATTGATTTTTTTTCCCTTTAGTATTTGCTATCAAACTATAGTTTACACTGAGTATTAAAAAAGTCATATACTCGATGTTGCTGAGGCTAACATTTTTGCTAACCACTGGTACACTAGAGAAGGACCCATGAAAGGGGGTGCATATTCTCTTACAGGAACCAAGAGTCCGCAATTGGGGCATGGTGGAGCTAATTCTACCAGTGAGGCTGCTGATGGAGTGCTTCCCAGGGCAAATTGGAGTGACGTCTCCCCTCTGAGTGGTGACTGGAACTCTGAGGATGAATCCCGCAGAGTGTCCTTTTTGATTTACGAGAAGGGCCTGCTTCGGGGGTGAAGTGCAGGCTCTCATGTCTAGTTCATCGCTTAGGACAGTCAGTGGCATTCTCTAGAGGTTGTCGTGTTTCTTACCAATATTTGTATAACACAGGCAAATTCAACTATGAATAAAACTATTTACATCAAAAATGAAAATGAGGAGAAATGGGTATATAAAACAAGGTGAATAACCTCAGCATAATTAGAAATTTCAGCAAGTGAAGACTAAAGTTGAGAAGAAGTATTTTTAGTAGAGATCCTCTCATGTCCTTGACCATCAGATTTTCTTGTTATTTAATACCTACAAAGGCTTTCCTTACTTCTTTGAATGGCCTTACATCCCTGTAAGTGCTGAGTTTTGTATAATGTCGGACTGTTGCCGGGCTGAAGCCCACGACTGTAGCACACTCTTCCTGATGAATTACTTATGGAGGATGGGAAGGTCCTGTAAAGGACGGTGGATCTATGTTCTCTTCTCTGCTTTTCTGACCATTTAGGAAGACTTGGAAGGTCTGGAAGGAGTTCGGGTGAGCCAGCCTAGAGCATTATGTTGCTAAAGAGCAAAATTACTAAAGGATTTTACAGCTTATGGGTAGAGCATTTCAGGGAATCAACACTGAGTTATTGGTCTAAAATCCTAACCAACTATAGGGTCACAGAGGGGGAGTTTTTGTTAAGCACACCTGAGACATGTTCACATGACCAAATCCTTTCTGAATAAAAGGTCCTGCCAGAGTTTTCCATCACTCTGTTTTTCCGGACTGATAATAAAGCACAGACCATGATCCCTTTGAATGCTACTTCAGGAGGTGGTGATTTTTTATTCCTCGAATGGACAGCTCCAAGAAGATCAGGTTTTGTTAATGCGTCTGCCTTGGCTTCCACTCTTAGGATGGAACTGTTGGACACATTGGCAGCCGTGATTTGGCACATTGAAACTCATGGGAAACTTGCTAATGTTGCTTGGTTCATGGGATAGGAAGAGTCTTAGTGTCTTCAGGCAGATTCTTAGCTTTTATATGCTAATTCTGGGAGCTGTGTTCTGCAGGGTATGGTTGCAGAAATTGGCCTTACAATGAGGCCCTGATGCTGCTTCCCCAACATTCATAGGAAGCACATCTAATTATTCTTTCTCTCTGATACTGGAGAAATGCTGGGTGCTTACTTGGGGAACACTTTTCTGTCACAGGCAGGGTTCTTACCTAGTTTATGTGCTAACCTCAAGAATCTGGTTGGATTGTGTCTTCCCATTTGGGTTTTTTAGCTTGGGCTGTGAGCTCAGCCTTGAACTTTTTTGGGCAGATTTTCTCCTCTCCATCTACTCATCTCAGAATGAGTATATCTTTTTTGAGCCATGTTCTGTATCCATAGTTCATATGAAATGGCTTGTCATTCTTGCTTATCACTTAAAATAATAACTGGCTCCTTCCTGTTGTAGCATTTGCTAATAATGGCAGAGCTTTCCAAAAGATTATGATAATCTGTCAATAGGATTGCACAAAGTCTACCCCCACCTGCCTTCTTCAAAGCAGAGTTGAATTGAACAACATAAAGTGAATTTTCAAAGCTAAGGATTTTGACTAAAGTTTTACTGTGTTAAATTGATACCAAATGACTGGAGGCATTGAGTTTTTAAAATTGGAAATATGTATACAGCATCCATGGTAAACATCCAATTCTTTTTTTATTAGTGTCTTTTTTCTACTGCTTTCGAATAATATGCTGTAAAAGTCTCTCTCTCTCTCTCTCTCCGTACACACACACACACACCTGTGCATGCACACACACATATATACACATACATTTACACACATGTATATACACCATATGTGTGTGTATATATATATATATATATATATACACACACACACATACATACCATATATATATTGAAAAAATATACGTAGTTAGTAAATAAGACTTTAAGGAAAGACACGAAAATGTTGATAAATGTGGTTATACCTGGTTGGTAGAATTGGGATACTATTTACTTCTTTATACTTTGCTCTGTGTTTCTTAGGGAAACTTTGCTCTGTGTTATTTTTATGATCAATAAAAATACTTTTTATCTGATCACTTATTTTTGTACTAAAAAAATGCTTTAAAAATTTGCCAATAATTAAAGACAGTAAAACTTGTATATTGACCAACATTTGAATTGGAGCTAAAAACCTCTTAGGTTTTTCACATCAAGGAAACTATTTTACTTCTATAATTAAGACCCCTACTGATGGGTGTTTAAGAATTGTCCACTGTACTTTGGATACATGTAAAAACTACACCTGGTAAAATAACTATCTAATTGGGTTTTGGAAAACTGGGTAGATATTCTTTCGTCTGAGTGAATTTGTTTGCTTTTAGCTGATTATCATAGTAAATTCTTTTAAATTTGTTATCTGTTAATAAAATACAACAGAAATCAGTCCATCTTTGCAACTCTCAAGATTCCTTAAGCACGTTTGTTGCAACTTATTAAGAATTTGTCTTAAAACCAATTTCTTCATTAGTGATTTCTTTCTACATTTTTGAGCTTATTTTGAGATAGTTTTAAAGATAAAGTTAATTTTATGTTAAATATTTTAAATTGGATATTATTTAATTAAAACTTATTTTCCAAGTGAAAGTTAATTTCTTTCCCACAGTATTAGCCTTTATTTATTAGCTTATGCACTGGAACAGTGCTTGGAGAAATATGAGAATGCATCACAAATTTATCAGAGATCTTTTGTATAATTTTTAAGCTTTCTGAGTTTCTAATTGTTATACATAGGTGACCTAATCATTACTGTTATCATATTTCCTTAATGAGGATTTAAGCAGTTCTTAACTTCAGACATTTATAATGTAAAACCTCTAAGAAATGAATAGATAACTCAGTATTTCTGGAGGAAAAAAGTAGAGCATAGAGGAGTCATTAGTTGAAGTTGAGGAGAATTTCAGATTATATGTTCAACATTTCTCTATTCCTACCTCATGTGAGGTACTACTCTTGGTGTCCAAGAGAAGTGTTGGTATTTTTTGTTTTTTGTTTGTTTTTTGTTTGTTACTACTAGTGAAAAGCAGCTATCTTGTGCCCAATACTGCGTTTTCTACAGGGGTATAAATAGAAATTGGTTAATATCATTGTAGGGGCTGGCTAACTTTACACAATTTGGGCTTTTCTCTGGCTACATGAAATTATAAAATACTTATTAACAATATGTTGTTAGGTGTAAAGATTGTTTTTTCTGATCATCTGGTAATATACATGCTGGTTTCAAATTTGGAATTTTGAATCAAGTGATTTAATCACATATTGTTCAGTAGAATAGAACTGAAGGCATGTAATAAGTAGCATTAGGTTATGTATATTTCAGTATTTTTGAGTATTTATGGAGAACTTATCTACTTACTTAAATGTGATTTAGTTTTTCCAGTCAGGACTTATTCCTAGTTTGGTTTTCCAAAGAAAATTTGTGTGTGTGTGAATGCCACACTTTTCCTTATCCGTTGACCTTTCTGAAGACTTTGTATTCTCCATTTGATGCCTAATTATTTAAGGATTCTCTGAGCAGTTTGCTTGAAGTCTGTTTTTCCCTCTTAGCCCTTGACAGCAAAACACATCTTCCTGAGTGAGGCCCCTTTGATCTTCAGAGAGCTTTATCTAAAGGGAGATTAAAAAGAAGTCTGTCAGGCATTTTCCCAAAGAAATTGAAAACGCTTCCTAAGATTTCAGATCAGGTGAAGCTTCTTCTCTGAATTAAGACATAGGAAAATAACTCAGTTTATCAGTGGTTAAATCATAAGTTAAAGATATCAGAGATTTGCCTTACTTGGTATGAGGGAATGTTTGTTATTTCGGCACAGGTACAAATTTTATGCAGTAATATTGATGACCAGAAGCAGCTTGTGTCCATGAACTTTACTGTTTTTAATACGACTAGTGTCTCTGGAGAAGAGAAGAATGAGGTTCTGTTAGTTCTTGGCGTTGTTGGGGCCTAGTGTCATGGAAAGAATTTTTAAATGGCCTTCTCTGTATCTAGAGTTGAAAGATTTCAAGTATACATATGCCGGCCTCTCTCTCTCTCTCTCTCTCTCTCGTGTGTGTGTGTGTGTGTGTGTGTGTGTATACACGTACGTACATGTGTAATGTACCAATTTTGTGCCACTCTGGATTTGTACTATTTACCCAGATCAGACCTAACAAGTGTAGGACCTGATATGCTGTGGGTCTCAGAGAGAGTCGATGTACTGTCCTTAAAATACTATATACAACTATTTAAAGATCTCTTGAAGGGCCTCACTTTTAATGAAGAAATATAAAATCTATACTCCAACTAAATTGAATTTCTGATTTACTATTAATTTTAATCTTTAAAAGAGAGCTAAGAACAGCCAATGAAAATAATTTATAACATAAAACACGTCTGTAAGAAGTGCTTCGAGCCTCTCAGTCAGTCAGTGAGAAAACCTTGAGGAGAAAGAAAAAACTGTATCTGGTTACAATGGAATCTCTTCATTGAATTTTGGGGTATGGAAGGAGAGGAAACAATAAGAAACTTTAACAAGGGGTTACAGTTTGATTTCTGAAATGAATGGTTGAAAGGACAGAGAAAATAAGGAACTGACAGGAGAATCAAGCTATCCAAATTTTTTTTTCAGAAATTCCAGCCTTTTTATGAAATTTCCAGAAAATGGCTTAGCCTTATGTTTTCCCATTTTGAGCTGCTTGGAAGAGAATATCATATAAATGCAAATTTCCACTATAATCATTTATTCGCCTTGTATTATGTGCTTAAAGAGTTGGAGAATCCAGAAGCTGTTTAATATACAAGTCATTGCCTATAAAATACTCCTTTATCACATAAATAATTTGCTGTATTTGACAAGCAGCTACCTCTCTCTCCTCCTCCTTATTTTCGCCACTGAACAATCTCTGAGTTGACCAAGAAGACCCTGTCAACATCTGGCAATTATTATAGCTGCTTGAGGACTATGGGTATATGACTTGAGTTGCTATTAGTTGATAACATTTTGATGTCCTTCATTTCATTAATTAGTTTAGGAAAATGATTTGGATTTCAGATACAAGTGCTTGCTAATTACTTGAGTCACAAGAAGACTCAGAGAGGTCCAAGTGTCCTATTAATTCCTTTGAGTCTGAAAATTTTCTCATAATTGGTTTGGCAAGAAGAATGAGTGAGATTAGTTGCTAATGAGGAGATAAATACATAATTTTAGCATGATGTAAAGCTGTGATTGTCAGTAAGTGGTATTAGGAATCGAGATTATTTTTATTAGACCTTGTTTCTTTCTGCAAAATCATTATCATCTCCTGATATTGTAAATTGGGTTATTTCACAACATTATTTTTAATACGTGTTAATCCTCACACTACAGGTACTGAAAACCTTGTTAATTAAGGAGTCATTAATAAAGTTAGCAATATGAGCAGTCAGTTTATATTCTTCAGCTAATTCAGATGAAATCCAATTTTGCGTATTTACCTTGTGTTTTCAAGTTGGCTGAAATACTTGAAGTCAAGAATAAGAAATGTCAGTTCACATAGGCAAACTCCGGTTGTGTTCAAGTGGACTGATAACGTTGTAGAGCAAGAAGAAACGCTGCTTGTCGTTGCCAAGAACAAAATAAGCTTTGTATGGTTTTGCTTTTGATAGTCTGTTTATAGTCCATTTGGCTTGGTGTTCCCAGTGTGTGTCCGGTGGTGCTCCTTTGAGGGCCACGCTGGGCCTCCCGTGGTTGGTAAACTTCAGGGCAGCATGCGCTTTCTCTGCGTTTGATTTGTGGAAAAGGCTCAGTTTCCTCTTAAAAAATCGCCCTCTTCAAATGATTCATAACTGTAGCCACTATTACTTGATGCCTGAATTGTGGTCCTGAGTCCTTTTTTGTCACTTTTGTAACCTTCATACCCCTCTGTCCATAGTTTTGCTCATGCAAGAGAAGCCGTGTTGTTACAGTGTCTTTGGGTGCTTCCTCATCCTGTGTCTGTGGCTCCGGTTAGTGAATCCATAGTTCTTGCCATTACTCTCTGTTGGCAAAAAGGATCATAAGTATTATTTTGCATCTCTTGTTTTCCAGATGTCCTCAGAACTGCATCTCTTGTTGCAGGCGAGGGATTGAAAGCCCGGTTTAGTTTCTACACGTTACACATTTTGCACAAAGTTTATTTGAGCATCTAGCACATGCTGGGTGTGTTGCTAGACCCCATTAAGGAAATGAAAAACAATTTAGCGGTTTTTCTTTCTGGGGAGATTGACTATCTAGAGTGACAAGGCTAATAAGGTAGGAAACAATACAAAGCAAAGATAATATGTAAGTATGTGTTAAAAAAAACAAATATATTTGATTATTGTGATGCTTCACAGAAAAATTGTAACTGATAACGACTAGTTCTGTACTTAGTTAAAAATGTTTACTTCTCCATCACAGAACCTTGCAATAAATAAATAGGGTACTAGCGTTTCAATTTTAAAGAAAATGAAGCGCTATCTCACTAAAGTTTGTGGAGCATCAGACTTTCAAAATTCAGAACTTTAGCCTAAATTAGTCAATCTCTATTTGAAATGGAAGAAACTGAGGCCAGCGACTTGCTTCAGTTACACAGCTAGCTAATGGTACTGCAGCCTTAGAGCGCGGGGTGACCGCTCCCACGTTGCGGTGGCCCACAGTACTTATGGAAGACACGCTTGTGAGTATTGACGATGGAAGAAAATGAAAGAAAGCCCCTTTCCGTACCCCCCCCATCTCTATTTTCCTTTTTTCCTCTTGCTACTCCTCTTCTTCCATCATCAGCAGCATCTTCAATGTCATTGCCCCTGATACTTGCATGGCTTCTAATGGTTTAGAAAATATTTTCATGTATACCAGTTTACCTGAGCATCCCATCAACCTTGTGAGGTAGGTCAAGTTGATGTTGATCTAAGATGAAAAAAACACACCTGCAAATCAGTGAAATGATTTGGTAAAGTAAGTGAAGCCAAACCTCAAACTCAAATTGCATACTCCATGCCTTCCACACCACTGCTCAGAAAGCTGACTCCACCCCAAATCCTCCCCCAAATGAGGAGAATCAGTGAGAAAAACTTGGAGAAAATGAGTGAAATTGTGTTTAAATACTTATTGTGTTTACTTGGCTTGTACTGCTTAAAGTGCTTTACAAATATACTTCTTTGGCAATCCTTGTAGACATGTTGTATGCATTAGAGGTGGTTCCACAGCATAAACAAAAATCGAGGCTGGCTTGAAGAATAGCTTTGTGGAGTTTTAAAGCCCTGAGGGATCGCCCCTCTCTAGATGGGGCCCTTGCGTAGAGTGAGATGTTGGCAGTCCTAAATGACCTCCAAAAGAGCCTTTTGAATTCTTTTCTGCACTTCCATATGCTTACTCATTTACTACATGTTCCCTACAGGTTCAGCTACTAATACGTCTTGAATTACTGCTTTAAAATTGTTTTTCTTGGGGCGCCTGGGTGGCTCAGTTGGTTAAGCATCTGACTTCAGCTCAGGTCATGATCTTGCTGCTCGTGGGTTCGAACCCTGCATTGGGCTCTGTGCTGACAGCTCGGAGCCCAGAGCCTACTTTGGATTCTGTGTCTCCCTCTTTCTCTGTCCCTCTCCCGCTCACCTCTGTCTCTCTGTCTCAAAAGAAATAAACAGAAAAAAAAAAAACTATCTTAGTATTTAAAAAATTATTTTTCTTTCTGGTTACCTTTTTCTACTTCCACCTTCTTCCTAAACATAGAGCCCTAGTTCCCAAAATAAGGTGTTAATATATATGACCATGTTCAGGAAGTGTGGTAGAAATGAGGTGATCATTTTAGACCATTGATTGCCTTTATTTTGCTCGAGCTATTGTTCAGAGTTCATATAGGTTTCTAACTACCACAGCAGTGAAGGGTAGTGAAAGGATTATGGCTTTCAGGTCAGAATAATTTGGATTAAAAGATGCCCTCCACCATTTGCTAGCTGTGTGACTTTAGGCAAATGCCTTGACATCTTTGGGCCTTTTTCACGTGTAAGATAAGGCAGATACCTGCTATATAGGGCTGTGTGAGTGTCATCCACCTGTCCACTTGACTTCTGCCCCAGATGCTCATCTTGTCCAGTACTAATCTCAGTCTGTCCCTGCAACCCTGATCACACCTGACCTGATCTCCTCTCACTCTTCTCCAGTTTGTTAATGCCACCATCCTCCATCTACATACATGTTTTTTTCTCTTTCATACTTTATATCTAATTCATTGCTGTTTTGTCATGCTTACCGCCTATATTTCTCTCTGAGCTGTCTCCTTGTCTCTACCTATAATGACCTCGTATTAGTTCACACAACTGCCATCTCTCAGCGGGGTCACTGTGGTAAGATCCTGGCTGATGTCCTTGTATTCACTCTGATACCTCGCGGGCCATCCTGCACACAGCAACCAGGATGATGTTTTTCAAACAAAGTTAATCATGCCACTCAGCTCCTTCCCGTTGTCCCTTCTGTAGCACGTGGCCTATAAAGAGGCCCAGTGATCTGGAGCCTGCCCTGTCCCTCTTGCTCTTGAGCTGCCAGCTGCTTTCTGTTACCTTCCAGGCATGGCTTGTTCTGCCTCTTGGTCTGGAATTACTGCTCCATGCTTCCGGCCACCCTCCCCAGTCCTGTGCCCTTAGTTGTCCCACCGTCTCTCTGGAACGCTGCCGCTTAGTCTAGAGTCCTCTGGGAAGACGTTCTCATTGCTGTGTCTCCTTGTGGATCTGCCAAACCACGTGGGCTTCTTCGTGACCCTTCCAGAGTCGGATGTCCTCTCCTCAGAGCACGTGTGTCTCACTACTCCACGTACGTTCCCTTGGTTTGGCGGAAAGCAAATGGGGCACGGTAGACGCCTGGCATACTTTCTTCTACCTCCACTTAATTTTCCACTGTGAGATTTATTTGGTTATTGATGTTTTATTGGAAAGTAGTCATTTCTTTTTAATTGTGTGATTTTTGAAAGATTTACTTTGACGTATTACTTGTCCAAGTCATGGCCAGGTTTCCCTCTCCAGGTAGAAGTCTATGGGGGAATTAGACAAGAAGTAAAAAACTTCACTTGTCGAGCCCAGCTTGTATGGTGTACGCATGTTAAAGAATGATGTATATTCTACCTGTCCATGACCGTCTTCACGTACAAATCTGTGATTTCATGGTGGGTCAGCATTGTTTAAAAGGTTACCTTAGCTCTTCTCTAGTTTTCTGTGGCAACATGAGGTATTAGTTTTTCATTGTTCTATATGATTTCTGCCCAAAGACATTAACTCAAAAATTTTGACTTTACTTTTAAAATTCCCATAATAATTTAGTATGTTTAGTTTAGTTTTAAAGTCTGTTTATATATCCTGCTTATTATCTTTTGTTAATTAAAACTTGTACTTATCATGGAAAAGACTCTCTATTTTATTTTATTTTTTTATTTTTTTATTTTTCAACGTTTTTTATTTATTTATTTTTTTTGGGACAGAGAGAGACAGAGCATGAACGGGGGAGGGGCAGAGAGAGAGGGAGACACAGAATCGGAAACAGGCTCCAGGCTCCGAGCCATCAGCCCAGAGCCTGACGCGGGGCTCGAACTCACGGACCGCGAACTCACGGACCGCGAGATCGTGACCTGGCTGAAGTCGGACGCTTAACCGACTGCGCCACCCAGGCGCCCCAAGGCTCTCTATTTTAAAAAACCTGTGTTTTGAAAACCAATTTAAAACCCGTTTCACAGCAGTGTTCCTCATTTATGGATGATGTGATTAATTTTATTTATATTCTGTCTCATCAAAAGTTTTGGAGTGCTTCCTGAAATGTATAATATGCATATGGAAGCTATTCCTGTAATAATATTTCTTTGATCAGTTTCTGCCTTTAATGGCTTTCTTTAATGTCCTTGACCTGAATAGGATTCCATGATCTCAAGAAGTATGTCATTTCCATGTAGACATTCGTCTTCAGTTGTTACCATTACCTGTCTTGGTAATATCAACACTACAAGGCTGTATTTTCAAACAGTGGTCAGTGGTGATTTCAATATTAATTTTTTTTAAAGCAGACATTACATTTTTCTCTAAATTATTAAATTGTTACTCTCTTTGAAATCTATATTCCACTTTTCTGCCAAATGATACAGCTTTGTAAAATCCTCCAAGATTTTATTACCAAAAGCTGGTGGTCATACAGACCTCTACCGTTCTTTTACTTCAGTATATATGTTTTTCTTTCTGTGTCACTGTCTTTTGATTTTGTAAGTGGTGGGTTTATTTTCTGTATTGAAATTTAGCATTTCTGTATAACTAAACTTGTCAATTTCTTTGTAGTAAACTTTTCAAACTTCTAGTTCTTTCTCCCCAACCATTTTCTGCAACTCCAATTGAGTTTGGATGACCTCACCCAAGGATTGACCCTATGTGGTTGACTTTAAAGGCAAAATCCTGGGCCCTTTCCTGTGAACGGAATTCAAACTTAATCCACCCAGTGTACAGCATTCTCTTTGTTACAGTAACTGTCAAGAGGGACCTGCCTGACTAGGTCTTCTGGCAGTGGATGGAGGAAGAGAAACTCCTTTTGAGATGGTGAGGCATACGGATGTAAGTCCTGAGACCCTGTAGGCTTGATGGAAGTCATGCCGTGGAAGAACCGGCACATGCTGAAGTGGGCAGGTTCCAGAAAACCACAGAAAAGTGGAACCAGTACTTTGATCAAAATGAACCTGAGGGGCACCTGGGTGGCTCAGTCGGTTAGGTGTCTGACTTCAACCCAGGTCACGGTCTCACGGTTCGTGAGTTTGCGCCCTGTGTCAGGCTCTGTGCTGACAGCTCAGACCCTGGAGCCTGTTTCGGATTCTTTGTTTCATTCTCTCTCTGCCCCTACCCGACTTGTGCTCTGTCTCTCAAAAATAAATAAATGAAAATAAAATTTTAAAAAAAGCGAACCTGAAACATGACCTACCCTCTGTACTTCACAATTATGTCAGCCGTTAAATTATTTCCTTGTTTAAGCCAGTTGCAGTAGATACCCTATTTGCAAAAGGTGACATCCTAGTGATTCAGTTTTGCTTTATGGTTTTTATCTAATGTGTACAATGAGAAGTTGGATGAAAACATACATGTACTTTCTTCTCATGGAAGTGTATCCTTTTCCATTGATTTAAAACATACTTCTTATGAAACATTACCCCTGTGGATTTTCTGTTTGGTTTTACTGACTTATCTTGAAATCTCTATATCAGTTTAAAAAAAAAAAGATTAAAGTATTATCTTCTTGTGTTACATTTTAATGTTTTTGGGGTAAATCTCCCTTGTTATTTTTCCAAAATGTCTTGGCCATTAACCTCCATTTACTCTAAGATTAACTTGTAAATTGTTTTATAAAATTTTGGAATTTGGATTAAAATTCCTTTTATTTTGTAAATTTGTCTTACAAGTTAATGTGGAACTTTGGGTATCTTTATGTTATTAGGTTTTGCTGTCTATCCCAGAACATGGCACATCTCTTTATATATCCACTGTTTTTATGTCCCTAATTTTTGGAGGTAGATTCTCCACATTTCTTGTTAATGTACGATTGGCCATTTAATACTGTTATTTTGTTGTGAATGAGGTCTTCACTTGTTTCCTTTTTTGTTGTTGTTGTTTAAGTTGGAGAAAAAAGATTTTTTTTTAAAGTTTATTTGTTTTGAGAGAGAGAGAGAGAGGGAGCAACAGGAGCAGGGGAGAGGCAGAGAGAGAATGAGAGAGAGAATCCCAAGCAGGCTCCTTGCTGTCAGTATACAGAGCCTGATTCGGGGCTCGATCTCATGAACCATGAGATTATGACCTGAGTCGAAATCAAGAGCAGGACACTTAACTGACTGAGCCACCCAGGCACCCCTTAATTTGGAGAAAATTTTTAAACATACAAATAGAATTATTAGAAAAAGAATCCTAGAATGCCATATTTACATGTTCTCTTTAAATAAAATTCAAATAAAGTTGAATATCCAATGACCATGAATTTTACATGTATCTTTGTCTGTTTTCATTTGTGTGGGGACCTCTTTCTTTCTTCCTTCCTGATCAGTGTTGCTAGAAATTTATCAATTTTATTAGACTTTTCAAGGAACCAAAGGTTTACTCTGTTGTTCCTTTCCTAATTCTTAAATTAGATGCTTATTAGTTCATTGTTTTCAGCCTATCATTTAATTTATAAATTTTCTGTCACTTTTGTTGCTTCTTGGAAGTTCTGATATGTGGTATTTTCCTTATTGTTCTAGTGTAAGTTAACAATTTAATTATGATTTCTTGTCTAATCAATGAATTATTTAGGTATGTGTTTTTAAATTAAATTTCCTTATTGTTTTCTGAAATACTGATTTCTAATTTAACTACATTATAGTCATAGAATTTGAGGTATATTAAGCTGATTGTTTAAAATTTCTTGAGACTCACTTTATGGCCCAGTATGTGGTCACTTTTGTAAATGTTTCACATTTGCATAAGAGTATTCTCTGATACAGGTTCTAAAAATACCTATTAATCAGGTTGTTAATTATATTGTGCAAGTCTTCAATATCTTTAATGATTGTTTTTAGTCTGAATAGCTAGCAATTACTGAGAGATATATGTTGAAATATTCCACTAAATGTTGTGTCTGTAAATTTCTCCAAGTTCTTTCAATTTTTTCTTTATAAATTAGAGACTGTGTTATTAAGTAGGCAGAATAATGTCTTCGTCTATCTTAACCCCCAACCCCCCTGCCCCAACAAAAAGATGCTTATATCCTAATTTCCAAAACCTGTGAATATGTTCTCTTACATGGCAAAGGGGAATTAAGGTTGCTAATCATGTGATCTTAAAATATGTCGATCATCCTGGATTATCTTGCTAGGCCAGATATAATCATAGTGGTCTTGGAGTATGGACTACTAATAGTGGAATATGGGGGCAGAAGAAGAAGGCAGAGTGGTGTGATGTGAACAGTAGTACATCGGCTGGTGCTGGCTTGAAGACGGACGGACGAGGCCATGAGTAAATGCAGGCAGCTTCTAGAAATTTGGAAAAGAAAGGAAATGGATTCTTTCCTAGGGCCTCCAGAAAGGATGTATAGCTCTGCCCGTTTCAGACTTACGTCCAGTTTCTTGTCAGTACTTCCCTGCTGTATCTTTTTCCTCCTTTTAACTTGGTGTCTGTCTATATGCTTATGTTTTATAATCGTCATGTCTGTAGATTATGATTTTTTTTACATAATTTCAGAATACTTGCTTTTAATTAAAGAACTCAGAATAATTATGCTTATTATGATTATGGATGTACTTGGACTTATTTTTACCATTGTATTTCTGCCATTTTATTTTGTTCCACGTTTGCTTTTGAACTTTTCTCTTTACTCTGTTTTCCTCTGCTCTTTTGGATTTAATAGATTATATTTCTGTTGTTTTTCTAGTTACAGTTAACATTCAAGGACCTGTAAATGATTTTAATTCTTGTCATTTCTTTTCCACATTCTTATTTTCTAGTATATTTAGTTTTCTCTTGTTTTCCTGTAAATCCCAAATTCAATATCATTATTGTTGTTTTTATATGGTTATATTTGTTTGGAATTTATTACGTTTACTATTTTCTTGACCCAGCATTTTGTCTTGGATCTCAGAACATCCTTCTGGGTTTTTGTTGTTGTTTGCTTGTTCATTTGTTTGCTTACTTTTCAAAGTATATATAATTTAGAAGTTCTTTTTGCAGTTTTTGGTTTCATTTGCCTGAAAAATATTTTTATTTTGTGTTGTATTTGAAATCTATTTTATGTGCTACAGAATTTTAGACTAGCAGTTGGTTTCTCTATCATGAAGATAGGATTTTTGATTAATAGTTACTTTCTGTTTGCTGTCATAAAATTGTCTTTTGTCTTTGGGCTTCCAATATTGCTATTGTAAAGTTCTCTGTAAATTTATTTGCTGTTTCTAAGATGGTCTATTTTTGGTGTTTTTAAGTTTTGTGATAAGGTGTAGATTCTTAATAAATACCTTAATTGTATTGGGCTTCATCGTATTTCCTGCATCTGAGGATTTGGTCCTCAGGTTGGTCTGTCACCAACTCTGGAATATTTTTGGTCACTATTTCCTCCATCTTTCATTTTCTTTGGAGGTGCTGTCACATGTATCTTATGTTTTACTTAGGCTGCTTTCTAGGGAACTTCCTCTTTCCCACCTCCCAGCTCACAAGTTCTCTTTGAAGCTGTATCTGATTTGCTGTTTAGGTCATTCTATTTTTACAGTGCCAGAAGGTGTATTCTTTGTAAAATACGCTTGGTCATATTTTCATTGTCTCACGATTTTTACAAACATACTGAATATCATACCTCATGTTCTGCTTGTGAACATTCTGTATATCTTAAGGTTTTTTTGTTTTTATGAGTCTGAAGATTGTGTTTGCTTTTTCTATTGACCCTCTCTGCGATGGCTTGCTTCCCTTATGTGTTACCGTTTTTATTTTGAGTTCAGATGTGTGGAGATTTTAATTGTAAAAATTCTGTGAGGGCTGTGTCTCAGGAACCCTTGTCTAGAGATGATTGTGTTTTCTCTGTTTTGTGTGTGGAATGGCTAGCAGTGTGGGACTACTTCAAATTAATTGCTCTGTTTGGGCTATGTTGGATCACACAGGTAGGGTAAAGTGAAATGTCAGTCATTTGTGTTTAAAACTCAGACTTGTTCCCCCCACCTTTGTCCATAATCAAGACGAAAAAAAGCAACTTTCCTTTTCCACTTAATGATTTTTTTTTCTGTTTTATATCTTTTAAATCTTTTTTCTGTTTTAAATCTTCTGTTACAGAAGGTAGAGACCTTTAGTTGTTCTGGCTTGATTATAATTTCCCACTTTATATAGACCCAAGGTCTTGTCTCCAGTGTTTTGTGCAGTTGTTAAAAACACAATCCCCACATTGCGGGCTTGCCAACTTCGGCCGTCTGGGTGTGTGCTCCACCTTCATGTTCTGGGGCTCTTCGTTGTGTCCTTTGAGAAGGAGTTCTCCTTCCTTTCCTGTAAGCTGGGCTCTGCACATAAAGAGTTTCAAATATTTGTCTTGGTGTATTTTATTGCGAGGAAATCTTTGGGCGATCTACATTAGTTTTTTTTTTTCTTCTATTTCTTACAATGTACGTATTTTTAGAAGGTGAACATTTATGAAGCGTCCACTACTCCTTTATGAATGTGTAGTTTTAAAAATATATGAACAGTATACCATGTTTGTTCTTAAATGCTGTTTTACTTACCATATTTTTTAGATTTATCCATGTAAATACATATGGATATAACATGTCACTTTTAACTGTCACATGAAATTCTATCTTATGAATAAATAGTGACGTGTTATTCACTCTTTCTCAAACAAAATATAGCTAACAAAAATATTCTCATATGTTTCTTTGTGCGTATTTTGGAGAATTTCTCTAAGTTATACAATTAAAAGGGAATTGAAATCGGTTAAGGTCTGCCATTCTGTATTTCAGCTGGTCTGGTCTCTTCTTTCAGTCGTGAGGAAAAAATGTTTGAAGATTGCTGGAGAGTAAAACTCCCTTCAGAGTGAGCTCATAACCAAATGTAGTGTGTTGCTATTGGTTGGATTCAAATAAACCAGCTGTAATTGTTTTAAACATTTGTAGAAATTTGAATATGGACTGAAGGTAAGATGAAATTAAGGAATTAGTGTTAATTTTGTTATCTATGACGATAGTGTGACTTTATACAAAAATATCCTTATTTCTAGAAGATGCATGCTGAGTATGTGTGAGGCTATATCATGATGTCTAGTATTTGCCTGGAAATAATTCAACAAAACATTGATAAGACAAATGTAGAAAAATGTTCATATTGAACTTGGATATTGGATACATATTTGTTAGACAATTTTTATACTTTATATTTGAGACTTTCACCATAGTTGAAAAAGACCAAAAAACAAATTATTTGCGCTTCATTCTGTAATTTGAAAGACTGTAGTTTTAGGGCCATATCTGGCCCTGTGCTGGTTCTTGTAAATAAAGTTTTCTTGGAACACAGTCTTGCTTATTTTGGCCTACATTTGTACCACGTGGCAGAGTTGAGTAGTTTTGACTGAGGCCATTGGGCCTGGACAGCCTAAAATATTTACTATCTGGCCATTTACAGAAAAAGTTTGCTCTATATACTTACCCTGATTTAATTTTCTTTGTAGCCTTTAACTCCACCCTTCTCTCTCCTCTTAACAGGTAATTGTTTATTTATTGTTTGGCTCTGATCACAATACTACAAATTAAGCAGACTTTGTGTTTTCACTAAAATAATACCAGGTACACATTAGGAGCTCAATAAACATTTGTTGAGTAAGAAGTGAGTTAGCAACATGTGAGAATCCAGTTGGCCCACGTCCTTGGTAGCACCTAATATTATGAGACTTATAAGTTTTGCCAAAAAAGTGGGTGAAATGATATTTCATTATTGTGTTCATTTGCGTGTCTTTGGTTAGTACCAGTGAGATGATGCATCTTTTTTGATGTTCTCTGCTTATTGATTCTGTACATTTCATCTTGGGTGAATTGCTTGCTACCCCTTTACCTGTTTTTCTGTTTGGCTCCTTTCAGCAATGCCTAGAGTACTGAGTTGAAGCCGCTCTCCTCCGGAGGGGAATGGCATTTGTTTTTGCTAGTTGCCCAGGGGCACGACTGCTGACGGCTACATTTAAAAATGGGTTGCTTGAGGCTGTTTGTGGGCTTCCTGGTAGTGTAGCTGGAATCTGAGCTACAGGCCGGTGTGAGGCCCCCTGGTGGTTATAAATTCTCTGGGAAGAACTCTAAGTCAGACTTGTTTCTTGGCTTTTCTCTTCCATACGGTGATTCATTTCGCTTACCTTTACACTGTGGTAGTAGGGCTCTGGGCTTCCAGTATAATTCAGAAGTTTCTTTGGAGCTTCCCATTTTGTGGAGACCGTAGACTTTCGCGCCTGTTTCCGGTGGTCCCAGTGATCATCACGCCAAAGCTCCAGGCCACCAGAATTCAGAGACGGTGAAAGCTGTCCCTGAGGGCAGCTTCCTCATTTTCCCCCTGCCGATTTCTTACTCTCTTGGCTGATCAGAAATACAGTTTAGAATACCCTTCTTTGAAATATTTAACATTTTTTATTGTTTCAGTAGGCACACAGTTTAGGGTGTAGGTATCATGTGCCTATAGGGTGAAACTGCTATCTTTTTCACACACCAGTACTATACATTTTATTACTGGAGCTTTCCAGTAAGTTTGGGAAAATCTGTCCTTTCAGTTTACTGTTGTGTGGCTTACCTTTCCCGGGGATGTTTTGACATTCTTTACATGCTTTAATTGTTACTCCTTTCTTACATTAAAAGTTCTTCCCAAATCTGTTGACTCTTTTTTTGTTACACAAAATTAAAAATTTTAATGTCATTAAATTCATAAAGTTTTTCTCTTACGTGTTTTAAGTTTTGTGTCTTTTTGAAAAAGGAATCCTCACCCAGCGTTATAAAATATTTTCCTATACCTTCTGTTAATATAGTTTTGCTTTGAATATAGTGATCTTCAATTTGTCTGGAATATTTTTTGTAAGTTCTTTGAGGGAGGGCTTTGACTGTTCATATTCCTAAAAGGATAGCTGATTTAATTAACAGATCTTTTCTCAGTGTATCTGTCAGGGTCCTGGCGGAAAACAGATTGTGCAAGCAAACAGGGGTCATTTGAGAACAGAGTTTAATAAAGGGACTTTCCCAAATGTGTACCAGTTTAGGGAAACTGAAAGGAATTCTGTTGTACTCTGAAGCAAGTAGCAGCTGCTTTTCCTCCATGAGGTCTTAAAGGATAAGGCATGGACTTGGGAAATGGATGTTGAGAAGGCTGAGTGGAAAGGGCTACCTGATAGGAGCTGTGGCATTTTGTCCGGTAGTGAGCCTGGTGGTAACCTTACAGAAACAGAATAGTGCCTGGAGGTGAGGGGACAGGAAGAGTTGAGGGACCAGAATTAGTCCCTTGACCTAATTCTTCATCTTCGTTCCCCATTGGCTAAAGACAACTGGAAGTCACAGAAGCCCACTGATGTAGTCCCAGCAGGTCAGCCTCCTGGGGCACAGAGCAGGGAGCGGAAGAGCGTAGAGAGGTCTGTGATGATATTCAACATGTCCGTTGACTGGAAATTTTACCTTTTTTACCTCTCAAACTTCATGAACTCTACCAGGATAATTTGGTGGTCACTCTGAGCAGATGTACTGGGCTTGAATCCAGATTCTGCAAAGCACTAGTTGTGGGACCTTAGGCAAGTTATTTAGCCTTTTTGTGTCTTAATGTTCTCAGTTGTAAAGTGGGAATAATGAAAATACCTACTTTAATGGGTTGTTGTGAGAATTAACTGAGGTTGTCTGTGTAATAAGCTCGGAACGGCTTCTGACACGTGAGTGCCAAGTAAATGCTAGCTGTGATGAAGACAGTGGCAGCAGTGATGATGTTGATGGTTTCAAGCTTTCTAATTCTTTCTGTATTAATATCCCACCATTTTAACACAGTGCTATATTGCTTTTGTGTTGTTTTGTATAGCTCATAGTCTTCCATTTTTTTTTTTTTTTAACATTTTCTTACGTATTTTTCACTTTCTGTAAGTTTTTGGATTAGCTTGTCAAGTTACAGAAAAGTCATGTTTGAATTTTGGTAGGGATAGGGATTACATTTATTAATGAATTTGTTTAAAATGGACACCTTTACAATATTGAGTCTCACCGTTCTTGAACAAAGTGTATCTTTTCATTTTCCAGGCTTCTTTTATGTTCTTCAGTAAAGTTTTATAGTTGTCTTCATAAAGATCTTGAACATTTCTTTTAGTTTTATACCCACTTTAACGTTTATGTTGCTTTTTTCTATTAGATTCTTAAATTGGCTATTTTGGAGGTGTAAGAGAGCTATGGATTTTTGTGTTGACCTTGTATGTGGCCCACTTGCCAAATTTCTTATTTTTTCTGTTGGTTGCTTTTGATTTTCTAGGTGAATAATCATATTGTTTGTGAATTATAATCTTGTTTTTTCCTTTTCAATAATTTATAGCTGTAAGTTTTTGTTTATCTTATTGCAACACCAAATTAGTACAATGTAGGATTGTAGCAAGGGGAGTATCTCCCTGTTTTACTCTTCCTTTTAATGAATACTTCTAATATTTTACCACAAAGGTAAAATTTCCTCTAAATTTCTGGTATATACCCTTTGTTTGGTTTTGCTGAGCATTTTTGTTAGGAATTGGAGTTGAATATTATCAAATGATATTTCAGCCTCTATTTGATAATCTTATGATTTTTCTCCTTTAATATATTAATACAGTAAATTCATTAGGCTTTTCCCCCCCTTTTTTTTAATCTTTGAACTATATGTATATACCTTAGGTAAACCCCACATGGTCTAACACTTGGCTGACTTTTTCCTTTACAATAATATTTTGTTTAGAAGTATTACTTACGTTCATGTTCATAAATGCTATTTTCATCTAAGCTTGTTATCATACTTATCCTGTTTACAAATCCAGTTGTGTTGTTGGCCTCTTAAAATATGTTAAGTAGCTAAAAAAAAAATCTTTTTCTTTGCCCTACCGCACTTTTATGTAACATGGGAATCATCTATTCCCTGAAGATTTAGAAAACTTCCAAAAACCACCTAAGCTGAGTGCTTTTGCTTTTTCTTTAAGAGTTAAATCATTGTCGGGGCGCCTGGGTGGCGCAGTCGGTTAAGTGTCCGACTTCAGCCAGGTCACGATCTCGCGGTCCGTGAGTTCGAGCCCCGCGTCGGGCTCTGGGCTGATGGCTCGGAGCCTGGAGCCTGTTTCCGATTCTGTGTCTCCCTCTCTCTCTGCCCCTCCCCCGTTCATGCTCTGTCTCTCTCTGTCCCAAAAATAAAAATTAAAAAAAAATGTTGAAAAAAAAAAAAAAGAGTTAAATCATTGTCTGTCATTTTAGTTGTGTCAGTGATTATTTGGTCTACTCATGTTTTTATTTTATGAAATTTTCAGTACATTTTTGTTTTGTGGGCCAGATGTTTTCTGTCACAACTACTCAACTCTGCCATTGTAGTGTGAAATCAGCCTTAGACAACAGGTAAATGAGAGTGGGGCTGTGTTTCATTAAAACTTTATAGAAACGTGTGGCAGGCCAGAATTGGCCCACTGGTCTTAGTTTACCAACTCCTGATCTAGCATAAGGATTATGAGAATCTGAAATTTAGATATTATCCATACATAATAGCATTTGTGTCTGTTAATCTTTTTGGTGGTAATTTGTTGTAAACTTGTACAGCCTTATCCATTGTTTTTGATATTTTTTATATTTTCTCTCTTGAATCAGTGTGGAAAGTCCTCATTTTTCTAAAACATTATATTTAGTAGTAATGCATGTATTTTAAGCAAGCATGATATTATGAAAATTAGTTTGGGTTTGGGGGAGGCAAAAAAACAAAACAAAACAAAAAAAACCTTGAGAATTACGATGGCGTATGGCCCTCCAAAGCTCAGTCCTACCCAACAAAATCTTACTCCTTAGGGTTTAATTTCAAGGGCAGGATATTGATTAGGAAAGGCTTCCTAGGGGCATGATAATGAGAAAATGGTTAAGCATTCAGATTTAGTACTGTTGGCTGAATGTAAAGTCCTTTAAAAATTTTTATAGTACCTGGTTCTAAGTTTACATTTTGCTTGCTCCCAGTGTTGCAGATTGTCTTCTCCCTAATTGTTCTTTATTATTCTAGCTAAAAGCTTGTCTTCCCTACCCTCTTCAAAGAAGCTCTCTGGGATTAGTTTTCCAAGTCAACTCGTTTCCAGATTCATCTATTTTTATCTTTTATCTTTGTTTATTGGTGTTTGCTTTCTGATATCTTTAAATAAATGAATAATTGGTTTCCTACCTCCCATCTCTTCAATTATTTGCTCTTCTGATTATAAATCTGGATTTATTTCTTCTTTCTTTTATTATTTTTCTGGTGTGTGTCATTTTTACTATCATTTTCTAAAGATTTTGTAATTGCTTCTGTAGTTTCTTTAACAAATGATTTCATTATGGAGGAGAATGAAAATTTTCCCCTTATTTACCTATTTTTGTCATGAATTTCAGTTTCTGTTACA
This sequence comes from Panthera uncia, assembly GCF_023721935.1. Lineage (NCBI taxonomy): Eukaryota > Metazoa > Chordata > Mammalia > Carnivora > Felidae > Panthera > Panthera uncia. The sequence continues at coordinate 31,495,002 of NC_064815.1, read as the reverse complement.
TTATCTTCAGAGAATATCTCTATAACTTATGTTCTTTTGAATTGAGGATTAGCTTATGGCAAAATTTGTAATCAAGTTTTATAAGTGTTAGACAGTTATGAAATTATTTTTGAAGTCCATTACAATGATCATAATTTAGGATGCCTTTATCTAAAGGTAGTAGCAAGCCAACTGAAAATGGCTTAAGCTGAAAGGAAATTTATTACCTGCATGACAAGAAGGCTTGAAGTAGAGTAACTCTAGGCACTGTTAAGTGGGGGCATCACTAACATCATCAAAAACCCGTGTTTCACCCATTTTTCCTTTGTTATCTTCCTTAGCCTGACAGTTTAGGCTTCTTGTCTTAGACTGGCTTTCTTCAAAGTTTCAGGATGGCTGTCACAGAAGATGACCAGAGGCTTCCCTATTGAAGTGCTTGTGTGTGGAAGTCCTCGGAAGCTTCGTATAGATCCAGCAAGCCCTTTCAATGACCAGAATTGTGTCCCAAGCCCATTACTAAACCAGTCATTGGGAAGGAGATCACCATGGGTCGTAAGTGTAGTAACCGTTTGTTGCCTGAGGGTAAGTTGGGGCTGGCATATTTGAAGGTCGCCATTCCTGAAGAACGTAGACCTTGGACAGAGTGAACAGAATCAGGGTTGTGAGAGTAAGTTATAGCCTGGGTGTGACAGAGGGTACAGGGACGGTGGCTGGGCGGACAACCAGTGTCATCACCCACACAGTGGAATACTTAATCAGCCATGACACGGACTAATGTACACTCTTCGTTTAGAATATTTATTCCTTCAGGTGTAACTTAACAAGCATCATTTTTGCTATAAATAATTGAGTTTCTCGTAGAAAGTTTGCTATGATTTTTGCCTTTAATGAATAATTGCTGCCCCACCAACAAGTGATTATAAAAAATTCTCTGTTACTGTTAGTATATCAGATAGATATTTTTTCTATTTATAATACAGTAATTGGGAAAAGATCTTAGGGCTTTGGGAAGAGTGTGTGTGTGTGTGTGGGGGGGGGGGTGGAGGGGGTTACTGTTTATCCAGCACTGAGTACCGGATTTCTAGAAACCAATTATTAGTAATAATGGAAGGTGTGTATCTGAGATAGATTGAAGTGTAACTCAAGATGTGATTTGCTACCTAGTTTGTTTTTAGTAAAATGTTTTTTTCCTGCATGTTTGTAACCCAGTGAAAGTTTCTAATATGAAAAGTAAAGTAGATTTATTTTAAGGCAACGTATAAAAAATAATTGGTCTAACAGCATTGTGTGAATACAGATGAGATGGTCCTATTAAAATTTAGTCACAAAGTATATATGGTAATGCAGCAAGATTCATGGCAACTAATTACTAGTTCAAGTTTGTTGGAAAATTCTGAATTAATGGGAAGCTGTAGTATCACTGAATGAGTCCTGTCGTGAGGAAATGATACTGCCAGGGACATAAAATAGTCAAAGGCTAATACATATGGATAACTAATTCTCAGGATGAACTTTTTTTTACCTGCCTTGTGCTTACCGGTCATTTGTTTATTTTTGTTGCTGTTGATGAGAGAATATACAAAAATGATACATTATCACTTGCCTTCAAGCTGGAATTATTTGTCTTTGTACTTAGACATAGGTACCAATTAAATGAAAAGAAATCTGTCTTAAGTAAAATTATTACTACTAGTAGAGTGTATCTTGTAACTGTTTAATCTTGTAACTGCTAGGTTTCTTCCTTTGCATCCAGCTAATGTAAGATGAATGATGGATTATTAAATTATTTTCATAGAAAATAGGCATATTTTAAGTTAATAGTCCTTATCACTGATACCAATTAGCAGAAGAGAAATGAATTCCAGGATTTATATTTCTTAACGGCATTTTCAGGATTGTTTTTGTTATTCTTGGGGAAAATGTATGAAATTCGGCCTAGGGATCATATCTGGCACAGAATAAATTTATTAATTAATTTAACAAATATTTGTTGAGTGCCTGTGATCCCTAGTCATTCATGTGTTCCATACATCATTTTAAAGATTGCCATTCCGTTTCTTCTGCTATTTCTTTAGAGACCTCATTTTGTGTTAATTTGCTATACAGAAGGACGCCTGGGTGGTTCAGTCCATTGAGCGTCCCACTTCGGCTCAGGTCACGATCTTGTGGTTTGTGAGTTCAAGCCCTGCGTCGGGCTGTGTGCTGACAGCTCGGAGCCTGGAGCCTGCTTTGGATTCGGGGTCTCCCTCTCTGTTTGCCCCTCCCCCCTCTCACTCTGTCTCTCTCTCAAAAATAAATCAACAACAACAAACACAGTTTACCATATAGAATGCTAGGACTTCTATCACGTCCATGTAACTTTCTGTCAGGGATAGACTTCAGTGTGAACACACCAAAGCACCACGTGCCCAGACGCTCAAGTGCTTCAAATGTCTGGTGACTGGAAACCACTGCCTGAGCCCACATCCCTGAATCGGGTGGTCTCTCAGCCCCCACCCCCCTTCTTTATAGGATATTGCAGGGGGTCCTAATTCAACATGTGGGCAATCTCCTAGGTTCTCCCAAGGCTTCCTTTAGGGCTTGATGAAGTGTGTTCTTTCTCGTTTCTTAAAGCATTCATAGAACCCTGGAAGATAAGAGAGGAGTACATTCTCCCTGTCTACCAGGCCCACGGGCAAATTTGCTTCTGTTTGGCATTTATGCCCATGTAGCATACAAACTGGGGCCCCACAATGCAATGGTGAAATAGCTATCAACACACTGATCACATTCCCCACACCTTTGCTCTGACCCTCACTTGACGCCCACTTGATAAATGACAGGGAAAAAAGGACCAGGCTCTTGTTTGGATTGCCTGGTGGAAGTCTGAGTATTTGATGGGAGTGTGTAGCCTTATGTGAGTGGGATGTCCAAGCCTCCCTGGTGGTTAAGGGGCTCACTTTGGCTTCCATTCAGAGGTCTCCCGTGCTGACAACGTACAGTGAGGCTGCAGCTGGAGAGGTCAGTGTGGCTTCGTATTGTGGGTATTGTGGTGCCTCCGTATGGAGTACGACAAGTAGATCCGGTTTGGTGACTTAGCTGGCTAGAGTTTCTGAGGAGCTGTCTTAAGCTTACAGTGGCAGTTCCCTCTGGGCGTTGGAATCACTGGGGGAACTTTTCACGCCACCAATACTCACACTGCCTCCTCCAGCCAATTGAATCGCAGTCTGTGGAGGTAGAACCCGGGCATCAGTGTTTTGTGAAGTTCCCAAATGATTTCAGTATGCTGCCGAGGGTAAGAACCACTGGTTAAGAGCTTTGAACAGGGCACCTGTTGCTGCATTTTAGGGTAGATGTCATGGAAATATGTTGCGGAATTGCCTGTAGAATGGATTAAAGATTAAAGCATTTCTTTTCTCCCCATTCATAAACCATTGTGATAGCAGTCTTAACTTTTATAGAATTACCTAATTTTGCCTGATGAGATTTACTTAGAAAAGGAAATAAACACACAGCTATATCTCTCCTGAAGTCTTTTTGTAGCTGCTAATTAAGGCCGTACACACGTTCTTAGCTGAGGTAGAACTTGAGATACTGTGTCTTTGCGCCACTGAATGTAACATGAGTGTTATGGCTTTTTAAATGAATCAGAGCAATAAATCCAATGCTGTGTGCAAGCCAGATAACTTCTTCTCATCTGCCAACAATTATGTAATCAAAGTATAAAGTAGCCATTTAAGGATCCTTGCTCTCGAACAGAATTTAAATTTAAGAATTAGAAATAGTAATTAGCATAGATAAAAGTATCTTATTGACAGCCCCGTTTAGTTGATGCAGTGAATACAAGGTGCTCTTGTGGAAACATGGGCGTTTAACATCCTATCCATATGGAAAGCATTACCTTTTGTTCAGGTTATACTGACTTCGTGTTGCTTTCTGGATACTGCGCAAGGTGTTCGTTTCATTTGCAAAGCCAGATGTGATTTGGACATTTGGCAGGCTAAAGCTTAAATTTCTTCTAATACATGCCTTTTAGGGACCTAAAACATGAGAAAAACAATACTAACCACTTTTGAAATCCCGAGTGTTCCCAGAAGTCTTTCCCGTTCCTCTAAAACTTTGTCCTCTGCTAAAATTGGTGGTGGTGTGTGGGGGCAGGTTTGTGAGTTAAAGAGTAATGTCTCTAATTAAAAGGCGTGACAGATAGGTCTGTGAGATGGGATGACCTTACCAGAGGGATGCGTGGACAGCAGGCGGAGCAGTGAGTAGTCCTTCACCAGCGTGGCCCCTCCTCTTCGGCCCCGTGTGCTCGATCCCGCATCGCATCAGTTCACATTGAACAAGTGCCCTGTTGCTTTCTGGTCGACTGACGTTCTGTTTGTTACATAACATCTTGCCATCCTATTAAGACTGTAATTACGCAACAGAGTCCCTGCTCGTTGACAACGATGGCAGATAGAAAGATGCAGCTGTTTATCTTGCTATTCTTGATTGAACACAGAACTTCATTTGATCTTTAGTTGACTAATGGCTAAAATTTTTATATTTAAGGTGAACTGAGAAAATATGGGAATTTGATAGTCAGTACGTAGCTGATGCGTTTACTGTGTTCTAAGACTTTTTTGATGTGTCTGTCTCCTTCCCTGCCTACCTACCTGCCTACCTACCTGCCTACCTGTCATCTATTTATCCATCTTTGCCATTCCTTGAGAACTAAAACTCTACCTGAGTTTTTTTTTTCAACGTTTATTAATTTTTGAGAGAGAGAGAAAGAAAGCACATATGCGAGCAGGGGAGGGGCAGAGAGAGGGAGAGAGAATCCCAAGCAGGCTCCTCACTGTCGGCACAGAGCCTGACGTGGGGCTTGAGCTCACGAACCATGAGATCTTGACCTGAGCTGAAATGGAGAGTCAGGTGCTTAAGTGATTGAACAATCCACGTGCCTCCTCCACGTGAGTTTTGAACCTTTAAGACCAGAACTCAGTCCACTGAGTTATCGTATCAATCAAATTTTAATGATGGTTATATATTCTCAAAAAAGAATTAAAAGTGTTACTTTCTGTGTAGTGTGCTGTTCTCACTACAGAGTATTGTTTCTTTTATTTCTAACTTATATGTATTTATAAGGAAGTACCCATGCTGATAAAATAGTGATAATTAAGAAATTTGATTTTCTTGGACTATTATTTAGCTCACTAAAGAAAAGGAGAATTACAGAAGGAATTTTATGAATTCTATCTTCATGAGTCAGGGCTTTTGCAATGCTAGGGCTTTTCAGCTTCAATTTCTCTGTTGCAAGGTTAAAAGAATCATTCTTGTGTTAGTGCACCAATACTGCGTTTGATCATCCTGTCTTGCTTATGACATAGCCTCTGTGACTTACGGAACATTGGATTTGCTATAGTAGATCAGTCTGAATTTGTCTCTGCATGGGGTGAACAGACTGAATTGGCCTCAAAGCTCCATTACAGATCCTTCGTCCGGTCTTCCAGTTTGAATTGGAAATTACAAATCCTTCGTCCAGTCTTTGAGTTTGAATTGGAAACATCAATGCAAGCAGCTCATAAGTTGTTTCACGTTTCAGCCAGTTGTTACAGCCACAACCAGCAAAAGAGCAAGTTCTGGTAGAGACTTCTCCGTGAGGGAGGCCAGGTTTGTGTTATATCTAGGTGAGTTTTGAAAACTTAGGTTTTGTTTTTTCTTCAAGTAAACTTTGATCCCATTTATTTAGAAGCCAGATACGTTCCAAGAAACTAAAATAGCTTAAGTCCTTTTTTTATTGCATAGGGAAGACTTTTATGCTTTTTAACCTTGAATCAGTATTTTTTTTTTTTTTTTACTTTATACACAGTTTTCATGAGTTTTCTTATATGTTGTTATAGTCAAGATTGAAGATAGGAATTCGGAGGTGGGGGTGAGTAGTGGTAGGAGCACTGAGAAATGAGTGGGGCATCATACCTGGAAGAGAAGAAGGGACTAGACTGGTCCAGGGGCATTTGGGGAGGGTGGTAAAGAGCTCTGAGTCAGTAATAACTTCTGAGGGTATCATAACATTATGTTATAGTAAGAAAATTAGTGTTAGAAATTACAAATTTTTGAAAAAGGGTTATGTTTTATATATTTTATTAAATCAGGGACTATATTGGGGCAATCATCAAAGTTACTAAAACTTTAACCTAATTTTTAAAATGATACAAGCAAACATTTGTCACCTATTTGAATTGCCTCCTTCGCTGATTGTGCTGCATGATTCAGAGATTACCACTTACACTTTACTTGGTAAACGTTTATCGTGTGTGAGAAGTGACATGGGGACTTCTCCACTCTGTGGTCCCATGGTTTCAGGTCTGTCTCTCTACCTGCAACCAAACTTTGCGTTGTAGGCCTGTCTTCAAGGCGTTCACGTTTAGCGCCTTTCTCTCCTGTGGGAACCTGCTACCTGCTGTCACTCAAATGCATTTGTGGAAAAAGAGCGAATCATAGTAGGACATTTGGGGAAACATCCGAAGGGTCCGTGGGCTGGGAAAACTTACCTTCTTAAGATGAAAACATGGGGACTGATTCAAGAGTGTCTTTTGGGAATAGTTCATTCCCTCTTGGGCTGCTTAAATGCTATTCCTCTCTGGGAAGTAAGCGTAGGAATTAACCTATTAATTCTCACTGTTGATGCCGCCTTCCTAACTGTGGTGCTGGGAGTGTCTGAGAACCACCACCCTGCCTGTTAGAGGGCAGACCTCTGCCCACAGAGCGTACCTTCCACCCATTCGTAAAGCATATCTGTAAGTGACGAGCTTGCTCTGCTCTCTGTATTTAAGAACTCTTGGGATGGGAAAAAGGAGCTTTCCCACATTTTAATTTTGTAATAAAGGCGTTGAAAAGCCTTGTGTCTTTGTAAAGTGCTGCTACTCCAGGGCATTCCCTGTCTTGGTTAATGAGGGACATCACTGTCCGTCTCTAATGCTTGAAGCTTCAGCACAATCTCTGCTCCTTCCTTAGCATCCACAGCCTGCTGGAGACCCCACATAGGACTCAGAACTGTTCTCTCGTTGGGCCCTCCCTCTCGTTTTTAGTTAACCGTAGTTCAGGCCCGCACTTGGAGCAGGGAATAGTTCTCACTGGTTTCTCTGTGTTGAGGCTCTCCATAATGTAGACGAAATTACTCTTTAAAAAACGGTGGTGATGTCGTGCTTTGCCCAACATATCCATTGATTTTGGCTGCTTCGCTGTCAGCTCGGTTTCCTCCACTGACTGCCCTGCTCCACCTGCCCCACTTGTCCGCCCAGGAGGCTGCGTGCCATCGTGGCTCTGTGCCTTTGCCCATGCTCTTCTCATTGCTTTGGAGGCTCTAAAAACATGGAAGCCAAGGAGGTGACATGCCACCTCTGTCCCGAACGCACATCTTACTCTGTCATAGGTCTGTTTGCCTGCGCTTGTCACGATTTCAGTTCGTGAATTCTGAGTGAATTTGTATATAATTAGAGCGTGTTGATCATATGTCCTGTCACTGTAATATAAAATGGGATCTTGGTTGTAAGATAAACTTACTGATAAACTTTTCCAAGGGAGAGAGACCATCTAACATAATGGTTAAGACGTGGGACTTGAACTCTGGGTGGTGCGTGGCTCGGTCTTGAACCCCTGCTCCACCATGGAGTCTGTAGCTGCATGACAGACCTCTGGGCCAGCCCTTCCCCTGCATCACTGAAGTGACTATAACGTGTTGCCCGTCTCATACAGTTGCTGCAGGAGCGAAGAAGCTAGCATGTCTGAAGCTCTGAGGACAGTGTCTGGTATGGAGCCATGTGCTGTATATATCAGCTCTTGTGACTGTCATTGCCATCCATCCATCGCCATACACAACCCCAAGTTGTGTATGTATACAGCCATATATGAATTATATACTATGTGTTACATACGTTTTAAAGTTTCTCTAGCTTCTCAGGGTATCACGCTGTCACCATTGGGTCATCGGCATTATAGAAGGATGTTGTCTATCTACTAAAATATAGGGAAAATAATATTTTAGTAGATTTAGTAATAATTTAGTAATATTTTAGTATCTACTAAAATATAGGGAAAATAATATTTGGCCTTGGTCAGTGAGTTGATTGGAATAGGTTGCATGGCGAAGGTGAAAATTTAAAACTGAGGATTCCGATCAAGTGTAATACATTGGCTTATGCTTCATAAACTTCAAAATAATGAATTTTCACATGTTGACTTTGCCTGTTTCATGAAGAATGTCTAGATTTTGAATGTTTTGCTGCTCAAGTCCATTTCATTTGTTAGGTTCTGAAAGCATAAAGGATGGGCCATTGGTTAATTCATTTAGTGTAGTGAAGGTATACAAATTAAAGCTAAATTTGGCTAATTTCTTCTACAGACTAGAAGATAAAAATCCTTTTGCCTCCCACAGTTAGGTTAGTAGTGCATGACCAGACTCCTTTTCAGAGATCACCTGATTTAATTGTGGCTGTGAAGCAGCCCGATAATCTGAGTCCCCGCATTCCTGTTTCTGTCCCCATACATTATCAGCACAGAATGATTAAATTGCTGTTGGTCATGTCATTTTCCCAGTGAAAAACGTTGGCAGCAAAAACAAGAGTTAAAATCCTTCTACATGGGAATGTTTATTAGTGGACAAGACAGTGCTTATTCCTAAGGCTTTGTTTGAATCTATAGTTTTAACTCAAGACAGAGACGCCGATAACTGCCCCAACAAGGACATTTCCTCTCCATGAGCGCGACGGCTACTCCTGTCTTTTTTAGATGTTTTTGCCCCAAACGTAGGCATCTCCGGTGCCGAAATTGTGAAACAAATACACGCAGGGGCCTGGTGCCTGTAGATTTGTGTGAATAAATACATTGTTCGCGAGGAATGTCAAGATATCTACTCTTTTTTATGTTTTATTTTTTTATTTTTTGATGGATGATGTTTATCACTCTTTTGTAGCTCTCTGCTGCAGACATCATTGCACCTTTATTATGAACATGCTGTGGCTTTTCAGTCCTTGCTGTTCCAGAGTGAGTTTCTGAAGCAGCGGGAGTGAGATGGTTTTGCAAATTACAAAATTATACCACATATGATCTTGTCTCAACCTGTACCACATGTATCCTCACAGAAGTAACATTTAATTACGGCGCTGTCCTTGCTGATATCAGGCATCGTATGGCATCTGTGAAGATTATATTGTTGGTAGTAAGGTGGAGTAAAAAGAGGTTTAAAGATGAAGGAATAAAATCACATACCTTGGTAAACCCCTTAGATGCCACTTAGGCTGTGGAGAGCTCTGATTTTGTTTCTTCTCTTTACTCCCCACAATAAAAATGCAAACAATAATTTGACAGACAAACACTGTCAGACGCTGTAACCCCATCTAATCCCCTCACTGCACATCTTAATCCCTGATGGACTTCTCTCAGATACATGGGCTGTGAGGTTAGGGAGTTTCTGGATGTGACACTTTTCCCAGAGTCTCCCAGTGACAGATGCGGTGACCTTATCATGCAGACAGCTCTATCCAGTTTGACAGTCCGGCCATCTGGCTTCTATCGATCATAATTGATTTAAAGAAACCAGCCCTAGAAAGTTGGTCATTTAAAACCCTCAGGCTAAATTGGCCTACATTTAATTTGAAGTTTTAAACCTTTGTTCTTGAAACTTGTTTTGAATTGATTTGTGAAGTTAATCCTAGTTTCTTGTCTGCGTGAAGTTTTGGAGTAAAAAAAAAAAAAACAAAACCTTGGCGCTTGCCTTGAAAATGTCACCTTTTATGAGGCATATTTTACACTCTAAAGACTATATATGCATGTGTTATCATGGTTTGAACTTACATATCTTGGTACATATTGCAGGAGTTGAAAACTTAGGTGTACTGAGTATTAGTCCTGGCCTCCTCCTCTGCCAACTTGCTAGATTGGCGCCTATGACTACACCTCTCACGGTCTCTAGACTCTACATGGGGGCGATGGTAGTAGGTGTTTCGCAGCAAGGCTGGGCGACTCAAGTGAAATAACCCATGTCAGGTGCTTCACGTGCTGCCGAGCACATGGTGGGGGAGAAGTGAAGGTTTATTTACTATTGATTACTGTTAATAATTATCAGCTGCTGTTAATAGCTGTTTCTACTTCCTCTCTTGAATCAAGATTCTCTCTCACTTTGTTCTCTTCTGGTGTCACTGACACAGTGGCTCAGTCTTTTACCTGCTTCTTCATCTCTCTGCCCATTCAGTATTGGAGTTTCTTGGGATTTGACTTGTCGGCTTTAGCTTCGTTGACTTTTTGCTCTCTGTGGATAATCTCAGGCCCAGCCAAGATTGCAGCTCTCACTTGCATGCTGATGTGGTTGTCCCCAACCCAGATCTCTCTTTTGGGCTTCTGAAAGGCCCTTCTTAGCCTGCTGCATGGCAGCTGAGAGGACCCAGTGGCCATAGGGGCAGGTGAAGATCAATTTGGGAGTGGATACCATTGATCTGGAGCCAACTTTTATTGGTTAATTGGTAAGAATTTGTGGGAATCCCACATTAATTAAATTGTAGGTGTTTTGTCCTTTGTTTTGTAACATCTGATGTCGGCATATCACATTATAACACAAATACATTTCAGTCAGCTTGGTGACTGAACTCCTGGTTATGATGCTGCCTCTGGAGTTAGTTGTTTTAGAAAAATCTAGTTTTCTGAATTGCCGAGACTGTACCCAGCACAGCACTAAGTGGTTTCTTTGAGATGGACATCTTTCCAGATTAATTGAATGTTCTGATTTAATTTGACAATTACTAGTTGCATAACTAAGTGGCCTGTGTTCCTTGGCCAGCTACATTTTGTGTTTTACTTTTTGATAGAGGATGCTTAGCACTTGTTGGAGCTCTCCGCTGCAGACATCATTGCACCTTTATCCACGTGCTGTGGCTTTCCAGTCATTTTAATAAGGCATTAACTTGCTTTATTAAAACACTTGATTCACCAATCATTCCTTAATGCCTTAGCCATATTTTTGGCTATTTTTGTTTTCATTTTTTTTTAATTGTGAGGTGTGTACTATGTGAGGAAGAGTACATCAAATGTGTGTTACTGTTTAAAGAATAGTATTAAATGAATACCTAAGTACCCGGCTTCCAGATTAAGGAAACATTATCGGTATCTTACAAACCACCATGTATCCGTCCTCCAGCCTCAGAGATAAGCCCGTAATGTTTCCTTGCTCTTCTTTAGAGGTTAACCACCACGTCGTTATTTTGTATAAAATGATTTGTTGTTTTGAAAAATTGAGTGAGTTACATACACCTCGCTGTGTAAGAGAAGGGCGGTGTTGCCACTGCAGGTTTCCATAATTACAGAAGCTGAACTGAGCTTCTAGGTCAGGGCTGGTCTTCATTATCCTTGGGAATCTACACAGGCCCTTCTGGGGAGGGTAGTGGGCAAGGTCATGGATGAGTCCCGGGGGGAGCATAGGGCTTACTCTAGTCACAACAGGGCTGTTGGTGTGGGTCATGTGTTAGATGCCTGGCAGAAATATGGAAAGGGGATGAGCACTTCTGTATTTTCTGTTTCTACATTCCTTGTACCAACCCCAGCTCTCTAGAGTAGACCAGAGTAGCCATTGCAGGGTGAAAGGAGTGTCCTTAGTGGATGAAGGTGTCAAAGTGCTGTTGAGAGTTGGGGGGGTGGGGGTGGGGATAGAGTAGAAACGCCATCAACTTGTGGTTGGAACAAGCCAAGTACATACAAGAGTCCGGGTTGGGCTTACCTGGGCATTTTGTGTTGAGGTGGAAAAGATGGTTAAAGGGCTTGGGGGAGGTGGTTTGTGGTGTCATTCTGCAGCGTGTCTGTCTCTTGAGACCCATTGCTGAAATCTGGATCACTGTACCCTTTAATTGTTGTGTAGCTCTGATGACAGTATCTTTTTCACTGTGTTTCATGGATACCATTTGCTTCTTGCCTGTGCTGGATCCCGTGCTTCCTGTATCCCACATTTCCTTCTTTCTCAGATTACTTTCTTGTTTTGGTGGAGTACATCCTCCAGTATCTTTTGAGAGCAGACTGCCTGGGAGATGCATGTTTTGAGATCTTATATCTCTAAAAATTTCTTTGTTCTAACTTCATTTTTAGAAGGATAGGTTAGAGAATACTTGGTTGGATATCAGTTTTGCCAGTAATTTGAAGATACTATGTCATTGTCTTGCTTCCAGTATTAAGAAGTTAAAAGCCAATCTGCTTTCTATTTCTTTGATGTGATCTTGGGATTTCTCTTTGCTGTTTGTAAGAATTTCTCTTTCCCCCAGTGTTTTGAAGTTTCACAATGATATACTTGGGTGGAGATCAATTTTCTTCCATTGTGGTGGGTGCTCAGTGGGTCCTTTTAAACCCAGAACTGATTTCTTTCAGTTCTGAGTTTTCTAGAGTAATTTCCTTATGATGATCCTTTATTTTTTTCTGTCCTTCCTTTCTGGGATTCCTATTATTTGGATGTTGTACCTCCTGGACTGGCCCTCTATTTCTTTTCTTTTACCTTTCTTTGACTTTATGCTCTACTTTCTTTCTGGGAGACTTCTATAACTTCATACTCCAACTCTGTTTTTCCCCCTATCATTTTGTTAATTTTGTTAATTTTTAAGAGTTCTTGTTCTGTTCTTTCCCTTTTTATAGCCTCCTGTTCGTGTTTAATAGATGCAATACTTTGATCATATCTGAAAAGTTTAATAATTTTTTTGAAATTTTCTCTTCTCTTTATAGTCTTTATTTTCCCTATGGTTGTTTTGATTTCCACCTTCTCTGTTGAAGTATTTCCATACATGACCATGAATATTAGATATGTGCTTGTAATACAGACTAGCAGGCTAAAATAAAACGCTGATTGAAAGTGCTGAGCCTATGGGTGGGGCATGTTAACTCTGAGTAGCATTGTTGGGTGATCTGCTTGAGCTCCTTTTGGGTCACCTTTCATGTTAGGACCTTTAGAGAACTTCTCCTGCATTGTCAGATTCCCTAGAGACAGTTTCTTCAATCCCTTATTTGGCTTTTGTTGCTTTTCTTCCCTTTCCTTGTCTCTCATTTGCTGTCCAATTGCTATGGTCTGGAGAATCAGGGAAAAATCTTGATTAGGATTGTTTGAAATTAGAACAATTAGATTCTGAGTGACAGCCTAAGGGACTGCCCTGTGCATAAGATGTTTTAAATGTGTGGATTTTTGGCATCTGATTTGGTGACCCAGAAACCAGTTTTTATTTATTTTGTATTCTTGGGTGTATTCTGGAAACCTGATGTATTCATGTAATAGGATTCTCAATAGATGAAGGATTGATGCAGATTGTTCTGGAACAGTTTGTTTTTTCTTAGCTATTTCAGTTGATCCAGTACATGTACTTATCTAGTTGATTATAAAATAATGTATTCATTAATTTGTTCTCTAATCTTAGCAATTATTGCAGTAAACAATACTGGTCCATAATTGCCATAATCTTCCTTTTATTTTTTGTTGAAGTGGAGCAGTTGTTTTAACCTTTTCCAATTATTGTAGAAAATCCACAAGTTCTCAAAACTAATGGGAGACTGTGGTTGAGAAATATTTCTTACTTTTGACATTTTCCAAGGTCTGTGTCCTGAATTCCTGTTGATTTACAGATACTTGGAAATTTAAAGTATCCTGTAGCCATTTTAGCTTATTCTTGCCTGTGGTTTGACTTCCCAGATGAAAGATGTTTGTTCTTTATAACTTTATATGGTTTTTTACAACATGTGAAATTTTAGTGATAGACAAATCTTTATAACAAAAATTTCATTTATTTGCTACATTCCATTTAACAAAAATGTCCTTTGGTTACTGCAATTAGACATAGGAATGTTATAATTAGGGTTTATTTAGCCACTGCCATGAAAAAAAACCTATGAGATGAAAATTCAGTGTACACAAGGATCATTAATTGAGGATTGCTTTTTCAGAGTTTTAACAGTCATTGTTTCAACTAAAAATTTTTACAAAATGTTTCATAAGGTAATTTTGATTTTAATAGCACCTCTAATACACTTAAAGCGTGATCACATAAACAAAATGTGGATTCACGTACATTTCTATAGTTAACGTATTTTATATAAGCAAACCGCTCTGACTTCTTGACAAATGAAAAGGGCTTTTGTTAGAATCAGCTCCAGCTTCTGATTTTCTGAATGACCTTGAGGAAGTTGTTTACTTTGTTCTATATAACACACTTTTCCTGGCTATAAAACTAAGATGAAGATGTTAATCCTGAGCCCACCAAATCATTGCCATGTTGTAGCGGTTAATGAACTAGTGTTTGTAGAATATTTTGTTCTGTATAAAACTGGAATTACCCAAATAGATGATATTATCATTAATATTATGTATTATGTTTAGCACAGTGGACTAGATAATAATGCCATTGTATCATCTAATGTTTTAGATGTCTTTTAATTAAAATTACATGGAGATACTGGTATGCTTTCTGCAATCTTGTCCTTTCCTGAAAATAACAAGTGAATATTAACATGAAATATTCCAGTTATACATAATTACAAGGTTCTTAAGAATTTGTCAGCTCCAGGGAAAAAGAGGGAGGAAAAAAATATTCATTAAGACTCAGGAATTCCAGCAGTCATATTTGGAAGAATTGGATTATCTGGCTTATGGTATTAATAATATTTCATATTTATTTATATTTCAATATTTGCCAGTGATGATTGGGTCATGTCAAACATAGTATACAGTAGTGAACAATCTGCAAATGAAATTAAGAAAACAGCCATATTTACAATAGCATCGAAAAGAGTGAAATCTTAACGAAAACCAAGTTAAGATTGGTACACTGAAAGTCACAAAACGTTAAATTAAAGAAGATCTAAATAAAGAAAAGACATGAAGTGTTTATAGATTGGAAGACTTAATATCAGTAAAATGGCATTGTTCCCCCAAATTGATGTACAGATTAAATACAATTCATATTAAAAAATCCCAGCTGAATCTTTGTGTTGTTGCAGAAATCAGTCAGCTGATCCTAAAATTGCATGGAAATACAAGGCACCCAGAATAACCAAACAATACTGAAAACGAAAATCAAAGTGGGAGGATTCACACTTTTCACTTTGAAGCACTCCAAAGTTGCAGTCACCCAGAGGTGTGGTCCTGGCATAAAGACATAGAGACCGATGGAATAGAATTGAAAATCCAAAAATAAACCCGTACATTTATAGTCACTTGATTTTTGACCAAAGTGCCAAGATGATCAAATGGAGGAAAGAATAGTGTTTGCAGCACATTGTGCTGGGACAACTGGATATCCATGGAAAAAAAAAAAAAAAACATTGGGACCCCTACTTCACACCTGTACAAAAATTAACCCAAAGTTTTTTTGTTTTTTTTTTTTTTAGCTAAATCTATATAACTCTTAGAAGGAAATACAGGAGCATATCTTGAGACATTGGGTTAGATAATAGTTTCTTAGATACTATACAAAAAGCACAATGTAGGGGCACCTGGATGGGTCAGTTGGTTAAGCCTTCCACTTCAGCTCAGGTCTTGATCTCATGGTTTGTGAGTTCGAGCCCCACGTTGGGCTCTGTGCTGACAGCTCAGAGCCTGGAGCCTGCTTTGGATTCTGTGTCTCCCTCACTCTCTGCCCCTTCCCTGCTCATGCTCTGCCTCTCTCTCTCTCTCTCTCTGTCTCTGTCTCTGTCTCTGTCTCTGTCTCTTTCTCTCAAAAGTAAACATTTTAAAAAATAAAAAGCACAGTTTATTCATTCACTGAATATTTATCTCATGCACTTTGCATAATATAAATAAGTAAAAATAAAATACATAACATTTCAAGGGGTGATACACAACTCTAGATTTGTTTTTGGCTGCTTTAATATGAAAATCCTCTTTGACTATTAGAATAATTTTCCTTAAAAAATACCAGTTGCATGTACTTGAAAACACGTAGAAATTTTCCTTTTTTCCCTGAACTTGCTATGGATTAAATGTTTTTAAGTATAACCTGTTATCTCTCTTTTGTCTTACCAACTAAACCTTGTTGATTTTTACTGGTTGCTCTAGGATATACAATGCACTTATTTATTGTTGTCTCTAAATAATATTCTATCCCTTTGTGTGAACGAGAATACCTTAAACCGGTACACTTTAATCTCCCCCTTCTTGCCCTTTGTGCTGTTACCATTTTCCATCTTTTGTATATGATTCAAGCCCTGTAGCAAGTTGTATTTTGCTTTAACTCTCAATTGTCTCTTAAAGAAATGTAAAAGTCCGAAAAAATTGATTTATAATTACCCATGTTTACCACTTATGATGCTTTTTATTCCTTTTTGTAGGTACACCTTGGCATCCTGTAACATTGTCTTTTTGCCTGAAGACACTTTTAAAGCTTTTCTTGTTCACGTCTTTTGAAAACAAATTCTCTAAGCATTTCTTTGGTTGCAAACCAATTTTGGTTCTATTTTTAAATGACATTTTCAGTGGATATAGAATTCCAAGGTGACAGTTTTATTTATTTTTCCTGAAAGAGAAGGATGGTCTTCCATTGTCTTCTGACTTGTATTGTTTCCGATGAAAAGTCAGTAGTAACTCTTCCTGTTCCCTGTGTGTAATTTATCTTGTTTTCCTCTCTAGCTGCTTTATAAGCATTTCTGTTGTCACTGTCTTTAAGGATTTTCATTATGATGTGCCTTGGTATGTTGGCTTGGTTCTTACTTTGTTGGGGGGTCTATCAGCCTTTGGGATATATGGGCTTATATTTTTAACTAATTTGCTAAAAGTTAAATGTTATATCTTCGTATCATTTTCCCTCTTCCAGAAATCCATTGAGATGTATAGTATATTGCTTGATGATTTCCCGGTTTACCCAGGTATTTTTTCCAAGCTTTTTCTCTCCATGCTTCAGTCTGTACACTTTCTATTGTCCTGTCTTTGAATTCACTGATCTTTTCTTCTCCTATGTTTATGTACGTTAAAGCAAATCCACTGACTCTTTCATTTCATTTCAGTTTTCAACTCTAGATGTTTTTTCCCTGTGTTTTCATCTATGTTGATTATGTTCTTGTTTCTCTTTAAATCCTCAGATATATTTATGAACTCATTTGAGGTCCTCGCCTGTTAATTCCATCATCTCTGTCATTGCTTCATCTCTTGATATTGTCTGATTGTTTTCCTGGTTAAGATTTGCATTTTTCAGTTGGTTTAGTGGCCGACTCTTGATTTTGGCCCAGGTCATAGTTCTGGGGTCATGGGATTGGGCTCCACACTGAGTCTGGAGCCTGCTCAGATTCTCCCTCCCTCCCTCTTGCATGTGTGCTCTCTCTCTCTCTGTCTCTCTCTCTCTCTGTCTCTCTCTCTCTCTCATTCCCCCACCTGCTCCTCTCCCCCACTTGCATGCTCTGTCTCAAAAAAAAAAAAAAGTTGCATTTTCTTCCAAAAAATATGTATTTTTATTCTGGAAGCAAGCTATATTACATGTTTATAAACTCTATCTCATCAAGTCTATCTTGTGTGCTCTGCTGGTGGGGAAACTGTACTTGTTGATGACTTGGGTGAGTCTCTACGGCAGCATTTGTTTATCTTGATTCTAATGCGTGGTCTTCTAGGGCTCTTGTGCAGCCCCACGTGTTGAAGGAGGTTCCTGTGTGCACTCCAGAAGTCCTTCATGCATACTGTTTAGGATTCAGACCAAGAGTGGAGGGGACTCATTTGTAGTTTTTGGGACTTCTTTGTCTGTAGAACTTCTCCGTTTTAGTACTCTGGCCAGCGGTCTCCTCTCATCACTGTGTCTTCCGCTGACAAGACCACCGTGCCCTGCTTGGGCTCCCACTCTCACACCATACTGAAGTAAATGTCTCCAGCAGAGACCCACGATACCTGTGGGGCTTGCCTCATTTGTTTGCTGTTTCTCATGCCTCCTAGTCCAGTGACAGAGAACATTTCTTCCTCATATTTTGTCCCATTTTCTAGCTTTTTACTCCAGGAGGGCTAGTACAATGCCTGTTAGTCTACAATGTCTGGGAATCCCTTATTTATTATTATTATTTAACTTGGTAATTTTTTGTTAATGCAGAGACTTTCTCATGTCTTTGCTGTATTACTGCATCTAGAACAAAACCTGATGCACAGTAAGTGCTTAATAAATATTTGCCGAATGCTTTATTCAACTGATGATCTCCTTTGCTCCTGTATGTTCGCTTTCTTCTGTACTCACTTCTTCTAATTAGCATTGAAGTATGCTGATCTCCCCTTGTCTTAAACAGCCATATCTGGACCTGCGATCACTTAATTCTGAACCTACTCCATTCTTAGTTTCACCTAGTAGTTTCCCTGCAGTAGTATTCACCAGGGTTACTCATGGACCTGTCTCAGTACTAATCTACCTTGATTTCTGGTGACACTTGACTCTTGACTCTTGGAGAGTTTCTTTTCCCCTGACTGTTTTGAGGTAGTAAGTCCCTCCCTTTCTTTTTTGCCTTCTGGCTCTCCCTTTCTTGTCTGGTTTCCTTTTCTCTTCCCAACTATTAAATGCTGATGATTCTTGGAGTATTGCTTATGGCCTTTGTCTTTCCTAATTCAATAGACTCTTCCTTAGCAATCCTGTACACATCGATAACTTCAGTTACCATCCACGTGTTGCTGTTGTCCATATTTTTTTTTTTCCTGATCACATTTTTATCTGAGCTTCTGATTTATGTAGACAACTGGCTCTTGGCTTCCTTGTCCACCAGGCTCTTAAACTCATTGTACCCCAAGCTGAACTAATCATTACTCTTGCCTGTCTAACATCATCACAAAAGTTTTCTGTACTTACGTATCTTAACACTTAAAGCCCTTCTATGAAAATTGCCTTATATTGCATTATTCTTGTTCCAAAGTTGCTTGTCTCCCTTTTTCTTATTATTTTTCTTATTCCTAACAATTTTTCTTATTGTAAATTCTTTGATGGCAGGGACTGTTTCTGTCAGTGGTTGCTCAGTATGCATGTGTTGAATAAACAAATGAAGGAATGAATATGATTCATAGGAAGTGGTTATTTTATTGAATGTGACATGTAGTTGATTGTTTTTCTCTTGAAAAATAAACACCTCTACAGTGTTTTGGTAACTGGAATGTATTAATAGTGGTGGCAATGACAGTGGTCTTAGGCAGGGAACAGTGATGAATTGAACATTATGTGGCAGCCTATGGAATGAGGTGGGTGTGTATCTGTGTCTTTATGTGCATGCCTGTCAGGTACGTGCACACACACAAACACACACACACGCGCGCGATATCCATTCTAAGGGAGCAGTCAGAACACTAAGATCCAGTTGTGGTAGACAGTGGAATTGTGCCCAGTGACTTGACCCCTGAGCTACCAGCTCTGTGACAGATGCTTGTGGGGGATCCTTGGACTTTGCTAGTTGTGCCGTTTTTCCAGTGTTAGTGATGTGACCTGCACAGGCCAACCTGGAGCCAGAATTGCTTGGATTTGAATTCCAGCTCTGCCAAAATGTGACCTTGGGTAAGTTTCTTCCCCTTTTTGTGTTTTAGTTTCTCTACATGTAAAGTGGGGATGATGAGAATACTCACAGAGGAAATGTTTGTAAAGGACTTAAAGCTGCCTGGCACATAATAATTGCTGTTTAAGGGTTTGTTAAATAAAT
Organism: Panthera uncia; assembly: GCF_023721935.1. NCBI lineage: Eukaryota > Metazoa > Chordata > Mammalia > Carnivora > Felidae > Panthera > Panthera uncia. The sequence goes on along the minus strand of NC_064815.1, from coordinate 31,475,412 downwards.
TCTTAAAATCAGGGCACCTGGGAAACCCAATCCATTAAGCATCTGACATTAGCCCAGGTCATGATCTCATGGCTTGTGGGTTTGAATCCCGCATCTGGCTCTGTGCTGACAGCTCAGAGCCTGGAGCCTGCTTCAGATTCTGTGTCTCCCTCTCTCTCTGTCCCTCCCTTGCTCGTGCAGTGTGTCTCTCTCTCTCAAAAATAAATACACATTAAAACTAAAAACAAAAAAAACAAAAAAAAAACAAAAAAAACAAAAAACTTACAAGCATAGTGTTAGAAGTCATTCTTCCACTTCTGCTGTACAGATCCAGATCTGAGGCCCAGGCAGCTGACGTGTTACCGAAGGTTCCTCAAGTAGCAGAGGAATCTTCTGTCCCCGTGCCACTTCCCCTAGACCACACCCTCCTCTTCACTCACTGTGACACCCTCCACTTGATGTCACAGGGCAGGCTCACATGGGACAGGCATTCTCTGCCCTTGGCCCTAGGTAGGATCGCTAGAAGAAAAGGAAAAAGACAGGCACAGAGAGCCCACAAATACACATAGGCCGTGAGCATTTGGAGACTAAATTTTAGAGTATAGAATGAGTTAGGTCAGTGGTTCTCAACTCAGGCTGCACATGAGGATCAGACCTCCAGCAGGTGGGGGCCAGTACTTTTCGCAGCCCCCCTGTGACTGTGAGGTGCAGCTGTGGTTGAGAAGAACCACCGAGGAAGAGCTGGTGGGGGCTTGGGTCCATTCTTGTTCCCCGAGGCTAAGAGAGCCTTATCAAAATCTCACAGTGTTTTCCCAGTGCTTGGAGCTGGGTTCAATTTTTTTTTTCTTTTTTTTTTTTTTTTTTTAACTGCAAGTTAAATTCAACTTTGCAAACAATGTGTGCTGCTAGTCGGCTTGGCAAGGGAAGAGCTTTGCTCAAGGTGATGAGAGAGCCAGTGTGTCTCCAGGAGTTGAAGGTTTCATAGGGAGGCAGTGGCTACTTGCTCACCTTGTAATTGGTTTGCACAGGACGTTCTGTTGGCGGAATAGGTGTGCCTTATAATGTTGTGGTTGCTCAGAGTTGTCACTCTGCTGGCCATGGCAGCATTTGATTGTCTGTGTCATGTGACAGTATCGCAATTGGCTGCCGATGTTCTCGTTTTTGCTTTTTAAGAAAAAATGAATTCACGCGCCAGATGGAGGACCAAATGAGGAAGGAGAGGAGAGGCTGGCTTCGGGGAAGGAGCATCTTTATCTTTCTTCCCATTCTTTCCATGTGTTTCAGTGTATGTTTTTCTCCATGAGGAGGTTACTTTGCTGATAATTGACAATAGTCACCTTTAGCAGTGCACACATTAAGTGTCACTGGTCTTTTTTTTTCTTTTAACCTTTTTTTTTTTTTTTTTTTTTTTTTTAACATTTATTTTGTTTCGAGAGACAGAGCACAAGTGGGGGGAGTGCAGAGAGAGAAGGAGACACAGAATCCGAAGCAGGCTCTGAGCTGTCAGCACAGGGCCTGACGTGGGGCTGGAACTCGCAAGCTGTGATACCATGACCTGAGCTGAAGTCGGACGCTCAACCGACTGAGCCACCCAGGCGCCCCAAGTGTCACTGGTCTTAAAGAGAGAAGTGTAACATTTTAAGTTAATTTTAGGCACATTTCCCTTGGTGATCATGTGTATCATGGGAAAAGTACTGCTTTTTTCATTTGTTCAATACATATTTATTTAGCATGTACTATGTGCCAGTTAAACTCTAGATGTTTGGAAGACAGTGAACCAAAGGGACAGAAATGCCTACCCTTCTTGAGCTTTTGTTTAGTGACAACATTCAGAGGGGACAAAGACTAAATGGTAAACATAAATGAATGATATAGTAGGTCATAAGGTGATAAATGCTATGCGGATAGAAAAGGGCAGGGGGGTAAATGATGCAGTTTTAAACCTAGCGGTTGAGGAGTGCATCATGGGGTCACTGACATTTGAGCAAAGACTTGGGAGGAGTGAGGGGGTGTGCCCTGCAGTTTCTCCAGAAAGAGCATTCTGGGGGGTGCAGTCGCCGGCAGAGGAATGTTCAGCAGGTTCCCAGGAGCAGCTGGGTTCCCTGGGAGCCCATGGGCTGCAGACAACTGTGGTCCCTGGAAGAAAAGTCAGAGAGTGAGCAGAGGCTTGGCCACCAGTGCCTGGGGAAGGATTTTGGTTTTGGCTTTGTGTAAGATGGGAAGCCATCAGAGGAAGAAGGAACAGGGCCAACGGGAAGAGGGCCGCTGTGGCTGCTGTGTTGAGGAGGTCAGAGATGAGGCTGAAGACCGGCCACCAGGTCAGGGGCTAGTGTAATAATCCAGGCAACAGAAGGGGCCGGCCAGGGTGGCAAGGATGTCTCTGAGGGTAGAGCCAATGGGATTCTGTGATGGATGTGTGTCATTAGAGAAAGATGAGTGGAGGGTGACCCCAGGCGTGCTCCTTTCTGCTGAAGTTCACCACAGGCTGCAGCTGTTAATTTGATAAGGTGATTGCAAGTTTTATTTCTTCCTTGTCGGGCATTTATCACATAATTTAGTGTGTTCTGAAAACTATACCGTGTTTAGATTATTCTTCTCATTTGCAGAGTGACAGTATCTTTACCAATCTTTTTGTTCCGAGATCTCACATTTGATTTCAGGGATAAAGATTTTTAAGTAAAGCTATAGTTCAAAAATAATTTCAGTTCCTTGAAGTTAAATTATGTAAAATTCAATAAGTAGATTATCTGGGTCATTTTACTTTGCTTAGTGCTTTACGTTAAAATTTTTCTGTTTAATGAACGCTTAACTAATAAGTAAAATTTGCTAATCAAATTGTCAGACTCTGTTAAATGCCTTGTCAAAATGTTTATTTAGCAGTTATTCCTGACTTCTTAATGTTGTGGAATGCTCTCTAATTTTTTCCTGGTAATTGTGATACATGGCAGTAGTTCACAATTATTTAAAAAAAAAAAAACATTATAAAAATCTCAGTATAGAAAATTAGTAAAGCATAAAAAGTTTAAAGAAGCAAAAAAAAAAAAAAATTCAACCATAATTTTACCATTCTGAGACAACTCTTCCTAATGGTATTATTTCCTTTCAATCTTTATTTCTGTGCTTATTTGTATAAATAGTTAAGATTTGGGGTAAATAGAATTTTGTGCTCTTTATCTTCCAACTTAACATCACAATACAGGCTTTTCTTCCTGCTTTGTTAAAAATGGATCATGTCCTCCTAAGAGCTGAGTGACGGTAATGAGATTTAATGTTTGCTCATTCTTAGAAATTGTGGTTATCTTCATCTCTAAAAAGTTATAAATAGCATTGCCATTAAAATCATTATGCATAAAAATCTGACATTTGGATTATTTTCTAAGAGTACATTCCCAGAAGTTAGGTGACTACTTTGGCGAATAGAAACATTTTGGATGGTCTGTATATACATTGTGGCGTTGCTTTCTGATAATTACACTAATAAAAATAACAGCAGTTACCACCACTGAGCTCTTAGCTGTGCCAGGCACTACTCTGAGTGCGTCTCACGTTCCTTCTTGCTAAGTCCTCCCAGCAGCCCTGGGTGTGTGGGGCCTGTGCTTGAGTCCCGCTTTAGGCCAGATTCGGAGCCAGGATTCATAGTCTGTCCTCCTCCGGAGTCCCTGCTTCTGTGTCTGCTGAGCTGTGGTTCTTCGCAGGGCAGGAAAGCACCGTGTCAGCTTTGAACCCTGGGTAGCCCCTGTTGTAAAATTCCCGTTAAAAATCTCCTTATGCTCGTCCCGACAAGTGCTGGGGGTTTACGTAAGCGATGAACCACGGGAATCTACCCCCCAAACCAAGAGCACACTGTGTACACACTGTATGTTAGCCAACTTGACGATAAATTATATTAAAATAAATAAATAACAATAATAAAAAAAAAAGTCTTCTTAATTTTACTGAGACTTGGTTTCTTGTTTGGGCTTACTTGTCTTTGATTATTAATGAAAAGTTATTTAAATACATATTAGCCCTTCGTATTTCTTACTTTGTGCATTGCCTTTTATTTTCATGTTCTTAAATTGCTATTAACTTGCTGTCAACACTTTACACATTAAAGAAATTAGCCAGCTATATTGTGTCATATTTGTTACAGATATTTTGTCCAGGTTTGTAGTTTGCTTTTTAATTTTAGGCTGGCTTTGATTGCAGTTTTTGAGTTTGCTTGAAAATGCGGTCAAAGTAGATTAATTTGTTTCTTCTATGATTTCTTCTTTCGCCTTGAAATGTAGGAACATAATCCACAAAGTTGATTTTTATATCCGCCTCTTCCCCTTCCTTAACTATGAGATTTTGTTTGGATTTGTGTTAACCTTATAAATGAATTTGGGAATAACTGATATTTCAAAAATAGTCTTCCCATACATAGCAAATGTCTTTATTCAAATCTTGGTCATATTTAGTGTCTCTTTAAGAAGACTTAAGAGTCATGTGGCCAGACAGTAAAATAATGGCAAACAATATAAAGAAAATATTAGTATTGTAGAAATAAGGACAAGAGAGACGAGCCATTTCAGAACAAATGTCTACAGACTCACTGCCTGATGAAGTTTGTACGTTTTGACTCTAATTCCCAAAAATGGCAAGAGATTTACAGTAGACATTCTGCATCTCATTAATTGAATATGGTGCATAATTTGCCGTTGTGTCTTGGGCATGTTTTTATGTGTTAATTTGTATATTCTGTTAATGAAACAAGGAAAAATATGTAGTTGAAACTTATATATTTGTGGGAAATTTACATAGCCATTAGAATAGCTTTAGTTTCCTTCAATAGGAAATGCACGTGACTTACCCAAGGGAGAGGTTTATTTCTCTCTCAAATTTTGAGAAGTAGGCCATCTGGGGCCAATGCCGTGTCCCTAATCACTAGGACTCAGGCTCTGTGTGACTGAACACTGTCCCTCCTCCAGTGTGCCTCTTCATTGTCCTGCATGGGTGCTGTTGTCCAACTGTCTTGGGTCTCAGCCTCCAGGAAGGAGAGGAGCGGAGGAAAACAGGACACATGGCACATCCTTGGCTTTCTTTCAAGGTTTCTGAAAGTTTCTCTACAGGACTTAAACACTGCGTCTTGTTGGCCAGAACTCTGGGCCTTTGGAGCAAGATATAATATCTTGTGCTCAGCTGAAAGTCTGGAGTTGTATTATTACTACAGAGAAATGGGAGAATGGACATTGGGCTAGTTGAGTAGCCATTTCTGCTTCACCCTGTTTTTATTTATCTATATCTGTCTCTTTAGCATTTATTTTGTGTGTACTTGAAGGAAAGGCAACATTTCTAATACTAATTGGAAAAATGGTCTCTTAAGCTTTTTTTTTTTTTTCTTTACCCAAGGTTTTTATGATAAGACGTTATTGGGCTTGGAAGGTACCTTTGACGCTATGTAACGTTGACATTGCCCACTGTGTTCTGTGGGCTGAGGGAGTGGGTGGCAGAAGGGGTAGCTGGACTGTCTGGGAGGAGACAAGTCACGGCACCTCCAGGTATACCTCATTCTGTTCTCGCGAAAGTGAGCACGTCTTGACTGAGCATTGACTCTTGCCCTCCTGGACCATCCTGAGAAATAGTCCCACGTAGGAGTAAAGACTTTTGTATCTTAGTAAAATAAAATTCATTCTTGTTTATTGTGTCTGAATTGAATTGAGAAAGCCACCTGTGGCTGGCAAGATTCTGGAGGACAAATACTGCATCCCTGTGAACTGCTTGGCACAGATCCCCTTGTGTAAGGCCCTTAATAAAGGCTTCTAATGGCAGTGATACCATAATGGCAGGGTGAAAACAACGCTTAATTCTTAGTTTTAACTCTACCTACAACTTCATGAGTGATTTCATTTAGGAATACATACTGTGTAGTTAAATGCTTGATAATTTATGGTCAGTTGTATTTTTAATAACATTTTGTGCTCTGTAACCTAAAATATATTCTTAAAATACAGACTTTTTTCTTTTTGACTTCCAAGACCTAGAACTGAAAGAACATGTAACTTAGTTGTTTTTAGTATTTGAGTATCATTTCAGAATTGCATGAGGGTTTTGGCCAAAGAAAAACGATGGAAATTTTGCTTTGCACATTTGGTGCTTTCAGCTCACTTGATTTTATAAAGGACTTGATTTTACACATTACAAATTACAATTGACCCTAGAACAGCAGAAGTTTGAACTGCATGGGTCCACTTACATGTGACTTTTTTTTCATAGTGTACTGTACTATAAATGCATTTCTCTTCTTCATGATTTTCTTAACGTGTTTTTCTCTAGCTTACTTAACTGTGAGAACATAGTATATAATACATACAGAATATGTCTTAACCAACTTTTAAGTTAATGGTAGAGCTCTGTCAGTGGTAGGCTATTAGTAGTTAAGTTTTGGGGAGTCAAAAGGTATCCATGGGTTTTTGACTGCATGTGGGTTGGCGCCCCTAATCCCTGTGTTGTTCAAGGATCCGCTATACTTGAAATTACAAATGCATCAGTATTGTAGTCTCAAAGATATAAATCACCTTATTTTGATCAATTTTTGAAGATTGACACAAAACTAATGAAAAATAGTCTTCATCATATATAAGAGACTTAGCTGAAGTTTTTCATTTTTGATCTTTGAAAATGTTCATGTAGTATAATTGGAAGGGCTTTCTGCACATGTAATTATTTCATTATTGTTATTTTATACTTACAGTTTGTCAGATGAGAACTAAAGTATTAAGTCTTTAGTGCAAAAACTATAAAAAATGTAAGAAAATTTTAGAACTCCTTTGTTCTTTTAACTGAAAGATAATTTCTTGTTTAGGTCTGCTTTCAAAATAGGCATGTCTGTGTATATAGTACATTATACACACACACACTTATTTGTATTCCTATACAGTGTATATTATATAATTTTGCAGATTGTACATATTATGTATTCTGTAATATGTAATATACATTATTATACATATATGCTATGTTTAAACATTCATGCATCTATATTACAGGTGCGTGTGTGCGCCGCCCCCCCCCCCCCCCCCCACACACACACACACACACACACACACACACACACACACACACACAGCCCTTGAAGCTACCATTGTCAAATCATCCTGCTTGGTGGTACATATTTTATATGCTTTTAACACAAAACTAACTTTTAGAGTTTGAATTTATTTTCCACAGATTAATAATTGAAAGTACAGTAAGCAATTTTTAAGCATCTTTAACAGGCTGTTTTATGCTTTAAAAAATAGTTAAGAAATAGTTTTCAAACCCTTTAAGAAAATATTCTTGATTTCAAAACAAATGAAGTATTTTTAGAGCTTCCATGACCTGTTAAGGAATTCATTTTCCTAGTGTACTGCTAACAATACTTTTACAATGTGTTCTAAAAATATATTAATTAGGGTGTTATAGCCTTTCAAATGAGTTATTATGGGTTTGTATAAACGATAATTTGAAAAAGTTCATGGAAGTCTATCTAGTGTGAAGAACTATGGTTATTGGCTGACAATTAACAATTTGAAATATGTCCAGTTTTACACATTGCTACTTTAAAAGAAATTGATACAAAATCATACCAAGAATAGTCCTTTCTTGAGAATTCATTATCTGTAATGGACTTCATTACCCATGATTTGGGGACACGAAAAAGCACTCACTGAGAGAGCTGCGGAGTGCCATGTCAGGTCACAGCAGCCTGGGAGCGGCTCTCTGAGGTTGGCGAGCGGAGACTTTTGGGTTGGGGGCGGCAGTCTGCTCGCCTTTCCTTATGCCACCCCCGAGCATGGGGTTATAAGCAATAGCCCTGATTTTCCCCTGTGACCTGTATTGTATACGTGCTTCCTAAGTGAATTAGAAGTCTTACTGAGCCTCCTTACCTTTTTATTCTGAACCGTTTCTAGAAGGAACTTCCCCCCAAGCCTCTGAATGAAGAGCAGCAGTTGCTCTGACAGGAAGCTAGGTCTTTCAGGTTCATCACAGGAGTGCCCTGTACTGCAGTCACAATTCTTTATTATATAAAACTTTGGTTGTGCCCGGTGTGCTCTTGGATTTGTGGAGCATTAATGTTCTTACTCTGTATTTCTGTGGGCCTCTTATATTGTCCTAGTTATTTTAGCTTATTTTTGTTTCATTCCATCTCCTCTCGACACGAACCTCTGTGAATTCTATAAGGTGTTGGAGGTAGCAATGCATCGTGGTTCCTTGGAAGAGGAGGTCAAGTAATGTTCTGGATTTCAAATACTCTTCCTGATGATGTTTGTCACGTTTGCAGGCTCTCTGCAGGAACTTACTGAGCCTGTTTAATTAGGAAATAGCCCACGACCACCTCGGGAGCCATGAATATGTCACCATTCGTGACTTCTAGCTCAGGGCCTGTTATCCCTGGAGTAAGTGGAGTTAGGATCTTGAGTGTGTTACCTGCACGTTGTCTGTGTTGATACTCATCACTCTTCTGACCAGGTTCCCAGCTTTTTTATGTTACATGATCTATTAGCTGCGAATCATACCAACACCCCATGCTTTCTCTTGCTAGCATATCTGGAGAATTCCTTGTGCATTTCTTCTCCTAGGTCATTATTAAATAAGACCATTTATCTAGCACCTGACACTACAGCTGAAATTACTCTTTCCAGAAAACAAACTCCCTCTTACTCCACCGTTAGCCAGGAACTAAATGTTTTTTTTTCCTTAGTCTAAGTGTAATTCATTTTGTATTTTGTTCATTGGTTCGTTTTTGTGGTCGTCCTCTTTTTGGTGGAAAAGCCTACTGGGGGGGTGTTTAAAGAACCAAATTAACTTACAGTTTTAGGCCATTTCTTGTCAACACAGAATTTATCTTTCAAAGTGTTTTAGTAACATATTATATTGGCGTTTATGTTTGTAGTATTGTTTTTGCCTAGAAGACAGGCTCAGTTCAAATAGCACACCCAGTATTGATACAAGGCGGGAGAATACAGTTCTTATGGGTGAATAACTTATTTTTTTACTCTCCTTTCTGGAAAAAAAATTAGTAGTGTAATGTTAAAAATTCTTAAAAGTGTGAGCTTTTTTACACAGCATTTACACTTCTTGGAATTTATTGTAGGAAATAATACCAATCCTAGCCAACATCTCTCTATTGTTTGCTATGTTTTGGGCACTGTTGTAAGCATTTTATATGTATTAACTTACCTCTGTTTTCATAACCCTGAGAAGGTAGGTACTGTTGTTCCATTTGTTTGGTTACATAATACTTGTTCAGTATCACATAGCTATTGAATGGTGAAGTCAGAATTTTGTTTCACCTCTGTTATATCCAGAGATGTGCATAAAAAAATAAGAGATTAAAAAATTTGAATCTACTTTTATTCCCACAAATAGAAGTTACTCTTAATTAAATAAGAGGAGAATCATATAATTCTGTGAGGGGATTAAAAAATCAAGTTTAGATGATAACATCCACAATGTTAAACCTGAAAAAGTGTAATACTGTTTTAATAAAAAGAGTATTAATACACATATATTGGAATACAAATATCGTATGAATCAGGAAAAGACTTAACAGAATAGTAATGGTATTGTACCTCTGGATGTTGGGATTAATGATGATTTTATTTGTGTGTGTGTGTTACTCTGTTTTCCAAACTGTTTTTCATTGAGCACATGATTATATATTTGGGAAAAAAAACTTACTTAAAATTATTTTAATTAGATTAAAAATGCTACGTGTAGTTATGCTTTGATCATTGTGCTAGTTCTGTAAGCAAAAGTGCTGGATATCAAGTTACCAGATGTTCTCTGGAGCCCTTCTTGTGGGTGTTACATTTACACCCTACCTGTCTTTTGGCATAGTGATCTTGTAAATGACACGATTTCAGGATTTTGACCATCAAATTCATCATTTCCTTGTGTGTCCCTCTAGAATGTCTGGATATGTGCTATCTGGATCCACTGATTTATCTGTAAGCGGTTTGTCAACTGAGCAAAGAACATCCAGGGCCCTGTTAGGATGACCACTGGGTGGTCAGAATTCCCGCAGCGGTGGGGTATTAATAATAACAAAGCTACATGTACAATTTTTATTACTTAATTTTGCTGTATATTGTGGTACGGACCGTACCCCCTAAACCCTGCCAAAGGAAACTTCCTGGATCATGAGGGGATGTTTTGCCTGAACTTGGAAGTTTTAGTATGAGTTTCTCACTTTAACACAAAAGCAGTGGAAACAAATAGCCTAGCATATACTATAGTTCTCATAGAATTGGCCTGCTTCGTTTAAAATTCACTTTGGCTGTGGGAATTGCCACAAGGTTTCCTTAACAAAATCTGAACCATTAACTCTGCTTTTTACCGTTACCACTGTTCACAGTGAGCTGTTGATCTTTTATCTAACCAACTTACCAGCTTTTAAAGAACCATTTATATTTTGGATAGCATGTCTGAAATTGCCTTTTGGCCTGTGCACTTTCTTATTTGGCCTGGTGCTACCGTAATAAATGACCACAAATATAGCAGCTTCCAACAACACTTAATGTATTACTTCACAGGTGTGGGAATCAGAATTCTCGGTACAACGTGGCTCAATGAGTTCCTCTGCCTGGAGTCTCCAAAGCCCAAATCAAGGTGCTGGTGGGGCTAGGTCCCTTTTTTGGAAGCTCTGAAGATGAATCTGCTTCCAAGAAATTTAATTTAAATTGTCTGAATTCATTGCCTTGCGGTTGTAGGGCTGGAGCCATTGGCTCGCTGCCCCCCAGCAGGGGCTGCTCTCAGTCCTTCTGTTTTCTGGGTGGTGCTCTCCAGAAACAGTGGCTCGAGTCTCCTTCGAGGGAATCTTCCACTTACCTTGTGCTACCTCTCTGTGCTTTAGGCTCACCCATATCACCCGGGATAATGTCCCCATTAGTCTTTTTGGTTTGCAGAGTAATACATAGGTCTCTGGAGTTAGGGCATGAATGTCTTCTGGGTGCTGCTCTTTTTGACACAGTGGGGCCTGTTTGTTCCCTTAATACATACACATTACTTGTATGTGTTAACCATTGTGGTGTTTGCAGTAACGGGCAGCCAGAAATTAAGAGAATCAGTGCTGACACAGGAGTTGTTAAAAACTGGAGGAGGATTTGTGATAAGCCCTTATGTTGATACTTTAGGATTTGTAAAGGAAAGTAAAACCGGTAGGGATGGAAAATGAGGAAGGCTTTGTAGAGCAGGAAGAACCTGACCGGGCCCTTCACGTTGTTGTGGGTGTCGATATGCTAAGGATTGAAGAGTTAGAGAAGGTGGGAAAACTTGGTCACCTGAACCAAAACCATGTGGGGATTGGGCCTGATGTCTTTGTGTGACAGTGAAGGGCCTACACTGACTGAATGAAGGAGCAGCAGGAAATAACATACACAGCTTATGGAAGGGTTGGAGAGCCACGCAATGGAATTTAGGTATGATTGCCTAAATTGGGAGTCCACGGAGTTGTGGAGTGAAAAAGTAACAGGAAATTCATGTAAAAATTCATCTTGCAGCAGTGTGCAGGATGGACTGAAGGTGGGGAAGGTGGAGTTAGGACAGACGTCATCAGCTGGCATGGGGTAGCCAACCTCAACCAGAGTCGTCCAGCACCTTCTTACTCTGGTCCTTTTCAGTATCCGTGTCATGAGACTTTTAGGATTTTAGAGCAGAAACTTTAAGAGGTGACTTCATTAATGGTGCCTTTGGTTTTCTTGCATACAGTGAATTAATCCCTCCTTCCTTCCCTCCCTCCCTCTCTCTCTCTCTCTCTCTGTCTCTCTCAGGCTGTGATGTCAGTAAGAGTGATTAACTTTTCTCCTGTGTCAGACTTGGAATGCTTCACATACTTTTCCAATAGCCGTCTTTAGAACACATTCAGGATTGAAAGAATTGCTTTTTCTATTTGAATATGAAGAGCTGAAATTCAGAAATCTGAAGTTATGTTATCAAGATCATTCGGCATATCAGTGTCATATGTAGAAGCACATTTCTGGGCTTTAATTCGGATCCAGTGCCCTCTCTGCAGCTCTTCGGAGATAAGCTGAGTGAATCTTGAGACACACGGCCTAAACTAAGCTGAATAATCTTCCTGCTGAATAAATATGTGTATATACTTACTAGTTTTGAGGAGATAACTTATCTGGGAGGCATACAGTAAATACTTCGAGCTCTTTGGATGCAGGGACTTGAACACCTTCTTGCTCCAGTGCTTGTCAGGGGGTTTGGCTCATGGAAGGAGCCCTGAGATGCTTCTTAGATCAGTGATGGATGATTGGGATCACCTGGGCTGACCTTTGAAAGGCTTCTTATTTCCCACCCTCTAAACCACCAGAGGCTTGCCTGCCAGTTGACAACCTAGGGAGATCCCATCCTGGGGTCACAGCACTCTTTGTAGAACACAATATTGTTTTAAAATATTAACCGCTCCCCTTTTTTTAATGTCTGTTCTTGAGAGAGAGCACGAGTGGGGGAGGGGCAGAGAGACAGGGAGACACAGAATCCGAAACAGGCTCCAGGCTCTGAGCTGTCAGCACTGAGCCCGACGCAGGGCTCGAACTCACGGACCATGAGATCATGACCTGAGCCAAAGTCCCACGCTTCACTGACTCACTCCAGTGCCCCCAAATATTTTTTTTTAATTAATCCTTATCGAGGAGAGTGGGATTCACAAGATTCACATCAGAGAGTGTAAATAGCCTCTTCTAAGGAGATGTGATTAGTTTGTTAAATTCAAACTAGCATTTTAGATGTGACTTCACTAAAGGTTACAGGCACTCTTTGGCTCTAAAATTTCATTTCATAGTAAGAGGTCCCTAAGGGCTAGTTTGACTTATTTAATTATACCATACAGGACTTGGGTAATAGTTTTATAAAAACCCTCTTCAAGGCAAATTTATAATTTAATACAAAGTGGTAAATTGGTATACCTTTAACATCTGTATCATGAAACAGGTGATGCAGATCAGGATTGAGTAAAGGGAAAAATTTTTAGGGTATCCCATTTGAGTTAGAAATGACAATATTTGACTTCACTCATTTGAGGACTTGAAGAGACAAAACAGATGAACATAAGGGAAAGGAAAACAAAAATAATATAAAAACGGGGGGGACAAAACAGAAGAGACTCTTAATTATGGAGAACAGAGAATTACTGGAGAGCTTGTGGGGGGGGGGGATGGGCTAAATGGGGAAGGGGCACTAAGGAATCGACTCCTGAAATTATTGTTGCACTAAATGCTAACGAATTTGGATGTAAATTTTAAAAAATAAAATAAATATGGTTAGGCCCTGCCAGGAGTTATTACGGGATTAGATAACATTAATTGTACCCATTGACCTCTGTTTCTTGGTATCTTAACAATGATATTATTTGGAGGTGGCACTTAGCCCAAAGGATCCTTCCCATTCACCCTTTCAAGTAGGAGTGGCCATATGACTATACTTTCTAGTCAATGAGATGTAAACAAACACCTTGTCTGGAAGTTAAAAGATGCTGAAAGGAAGTTGCCTTGGGGGTGGGGGACTGTCTTTCCTTTCTCATTTCTGCTTTCCATGAGAGATGATGTGAATGAATTCCAGAAGCTGCTATGGACCATGATTTGGCCTTAAAAATTAAAGCCATGCACACGAAAACAAAGATACAGAATATATGGATCCCTTCATAAACAAGAGGTAACTCATTAGACTGTTAATGCCTACCTTCAGACTGTGTGTAAATGTAAGCTCTACTCTAGGACATTTCAAAACTGTAATCAAGTCACTAAAACTAGCAGTCTAATTAAAAAAAAAAAAGACAATATTTGTATATTTTTGAGAAAACTTGAAGATGTGAAATCTCCTGAAAAAACAGTACATGCAGTTGACCTGAACGATGCAATTTTTAACGAGCCAGCAAATACTGCAGAAGTGTTTGTAAATCATAAACAGCATATTTTCTTCTCAGTTAACAGACGATTTCTGGATGTGTATAAGTGGTGAGCTTTGCTACTTACTGGATCATGGAGGATGTCCTCTGGGCTGCCACAGGGCTTCTGGCCTACTGGGGGTGAGACACACAGACCCGGGGCATCCCATTTCCAACGTGGCCTCCTGTGTGCTCAGAATGTGCCCTCAGTACTCAGCACACAGTAGGTATCACTGAGTGTCTTTAGGGACTGCAAGTGACCCTCTTTCTAACCTTGTCTGCTTGGTGAACAGCTCCTAATCTTTTGAGGTTGTCTAAGATGTGTAAGATGTGTAAGTCCTCTAGAGTCTGGTTAGACCTTTCACCACATTGATCCCTGACTGCGCAGGCAACACAGCACTTACTACCACAGTGGATGGGATGCCCCAGAATGCGTGCAGGGTGGGCAGGCCTCGGGCGCCCAGCCTCCCAGAGCAGGAGAAAACCTCGTGTCAGAAATCAGAATTAACAAGTATTAGACAAGTTGTGCCAGTTGTTAACCAGTCAGACTTGTGATATGCAACAGTGTGAAAACTTTTTTTTCCTCAAGCCGGAAGATGAAAGCAGCAGAACATTAGACCCCTTTACTCAGACAGGAGTTAGCTGTGCTCCAGTGATGGTACTGTATTTGCCTCCCCACCCGTCTCCCCGCTCATCGTATTTTTGTTTCAGCAGGTGCCTAATAAATGTTCAGGAATACTATGGGGAAAGCATTCTAGTTCAAAGGAAACATTTTTTGTTATTGTGCTTGCTGCTGTTACTGCATTTCTAACATTTTACTTTTCTGCCTTCCTCTGTGAGAGTCCACTAACATTTCACTAGCTTTGTCTGGCGATAGGCATGTGAGTTTCTGGAACAAGGCTCATTCACTTGCGCAGCTGAGAGTTACACGATTGCCTTGCGTCCCCCTCTTTAGGAAACACGTGCTTCCCTGTTGTGCCAGCTGATGCCCTCCAAATTTCCGTCACCTGTGGTTCACTTGTCTACATTAAGGTGAATTTATTTATTCATTTGTTCAGTTGGTACTTACTGAACAACTGGTAGGAGCCAGGACTTACTTTAGGTATGGGGATAAAGCCGTTTTATAATTCAGACATGGCCCTGCCCTTACAGATGGAACAGTGTAATAGAGAAGACAGATGATTTCACCAGTAGTTCGCGTGTGATGTGACGGCACTGCCACAGGGGATGGAGATCTGAGGGGTCAGGAGAAGAGAGAGAAATTTATAATGGAGACCATTTGATAGCAGAAAGGTCTATAAAACATGTTTAGTGGAATCCATATGCCAAAGGCAGGATTGTTGATCTCGAAGAAAACTCTTCAGAAGGCTGTCACCAGAAATAGTAAACCTATCAATGTTTATTTAAAAAACAAAAAAACCCTGTGCTGACAGTGTGGAGCCTGCTTGGGATTCTCTCTCTCCCTCTTGCTCCGCCCCTTCTCTGCTCACACTCGTTCATGCTCTCTCTCTCTCTGAAAATAAATAAACATAAAAAAGAATAAAACAAGAAAACTTAAAAATTCCAAATTGCTATCTGTTGTGGGTGTATGTTGTCAAAATGAAATCGGATAGACATTTGACTTAATTTTAAAAAGACGAAAAGCAAACAATTTTTCTTTATATGTGTAAAGGAGGAAATCTTATCTGGTAGCAATCAGGAAGATGGCTTGTATTTTGGCTACTCAGTGCTTATCAAACTATCTGTGAGGAAGGACTGGCCTTTTCTGTTTTAAAAGTTCTCGCCCATGGCAGACAGATTATCGGTCTTTTGGGACATAATGATTAGTATGTAGCTCACACCGCGTGGAACCCATACTGACATACACCGATGTGTTACCGCCAAGTCAGATGGCCACAGGCTTCCTAAGTGTTCCTCTTCCTTTCTGTTCTGACAGAAGCAGGCTGGCACCGGTGCTGGCTCACATTGGAGCGGCCCTTGTGCAGTTTAACTGGATGATTAATTTTGCCTCTATTCTAACAGATAATTTAAGTCTCTTTGTTCTCGTGCTGTCCTCACCCAGCAGTCTTAGGGCTGTGCATTGGTTTTCTACTCACTTGCACGGCACAAAATTTTACTGTGGTTGTGGACTAGGCCCCGCTGACAGACCTGTCTGCTCTGAGTCGGATTCTCATCCCCGGCCCGTGATTGCATCATAGGGATTGAAATCCTGCACTGCGTGGCCTGTGTATGGTCAACACATCAGCTTTGTTCCCAGCATTGACTGATTGATTGATTGATTGATTGAATAAATACTGCCTGAGAAGATGACATTTGAGCAAAGACCTACAGGAAGGAAGGGAGAGAACAGAATTGGAGATGTGAGGGAAGGACTTTGCAGAAAGAGGGAAGAGCAAACATAGCTCTGAGACATGAGGGCTGAGGTCAGGGTACCACAGTCACGTAGGGCCTTCCAGAACCTTTTAAAGAGCTTGGCTTTTATTTGGAGTCAGTTGGCAAACCATTGGTGATTTTTGAGTAGGGGAGAAATCACAAGATCCTACTTGCATTTTGGCAAAGTCACTCTGGTTGCCGCGTTGGGACCGGTGTGAAAGGACAAGGCTGGGAGCAGGGGGATAAGTCAGGAGGTGATGTTAATGATCTACACAGAAGATAATACGGTCATTGGACCAGGTGGTAGCAGTAGGAATGGTGGGAGGGGAAGATGTTTGCATCTATTTTTTTTTAATGTTTTTATTTATTTTTGAGAGAGAGAGCATGAGCTGGGGAGGGACAGAGAGAGAGGGAGACGCAGAATCTGAAGCAGGCTCCAGGCTCTGAGCGGTGAGCACAGAGCCCAGTGCTGGGCTTGAACTTGTGAACCGCGAGATCATGACCTGGGCCGAAGTCAGACACTCAGTGGACTGAGCCACCCAGGCGGCCCTGTTCGCATCTGTTTTTAAAGGCTGTGCCAACGGGATCTGCTGACAAATTCCACACGGAGCGTGGTTGCCTGGGTGTGCACGTGCCCACATGCAGATGTGCCCCCTCTCAGAAAAAAAGGGAGAAAGCAGAGCCAAGGATGAACTCTGTTTTCCACTTGAGAAACTGTCCACTGACATGGGGAAACTGAGCACAGTGGGTGGAAGGGGGGCATGTTCACCGTGAGACGGCTCACACATCCAGGTGGAGTGGTACAAGTGTGAGTTATGCTCTGGAGAGGCCCAGGTTAGGGATGAGATTGAGGGCTCACTGGAGTAGCAAAAGGCTTAAATCCATGGGAATGGATGAGGTCACTCAGGGAGCACACAAAGATGAGCGGAGAGGTCTTTTGAACTGAAACCTGGACTCTCCAGTATATAGAGATTAGGGTGCTGTGGAGGAAACAAGCAGGGAGACTGGACGGAGCGACCAGAGCGGCAGGAGGAGTGCGGAGGTGGTGTCCTGGGAGCCAGCAGACAAGGGAAGGCGGCTGTGCCAGCTGCCGCGGAGTCAGGGGGCGAGGGGAGTGATGGTGCGCTGACACTCGAACATTGGGTTCAGCCACCGGGCATGATTGGCGGCCTTAGAAGAGCAGTTTTGAAGAAGTGATATTGGTGGAAACCTAACTGGAGTGGGTTCAAAAGGCAACGGGAAGAAAGAAATTGGAGATTTCCAAACTGGAGTTGGTTGTAAAGGGGAGTAGAGAAAAGTAGCAGTAGCTGGAGGTGGGAGTGACGAGCTTTCAAGAAAGGCTTTTAAAATTTTTAATGGGAGGGTGCTTGTAGGCTCAGGAGGAAGAATCCAGTGGACAGGGAGAAGTTAATGATAGGGAGAGAGAGTAGAATTGCTGGAATTATGTTCTTGGTCCAGTGAGCAAGTACAGGTTTTGGCTGTGGATGGGGCCATGGCCAGTGTGTCTAGAGTCGGGGGCGGGCGTGGTGGGCGGGATGTCCAGGTGTGACGGGCAGGTGGGGAGAGCTGGTGGACTCTGAGCCGCGGCTCCTCTGATTGCTTCTCCTCTCCCAGAAAAACGGGAATGAGGCGGAAATGGGGAGGTTTGAGGAGAGGGTGTCTAATTGTCATCTCGAGGAGTGGGAGAGGGCAAGCAGACAGTGGGGTTGTCAGGCGGTGCCACGGCCCGTTCGGGTTTGTGATCATGAATTTAAAGGGAGCCCAGCCGGTGTAGTTGTGTGTCTTTCTCCAAATGTAGTCTGCCACCTGGGAGTAGAAATGGAGTTGACAAATGAAAGAGAGCAGGTTATTCTTGTAAACCAGGGCGGGCATCTCCCCATGGGTTCAAGCCACCAGGAGTGGGTCCTGGGCGTGTCGGGTCATTTCTTGCTGCCTCCGCTCTTCCTTCGCGTAGTGGATTTGTGTTGGGCAGCTTGTTCATTTGCACTGAGGAGAAAGCCTCTTTGCTCTGAGTTTGCTTAGACCCCTGTCTGCCTTTTTGTATCTTGTGAGAGCTTGATGGCGTAGTGTATTCACTCCCCATGCACACCCTGAGTGTGGCTGGTTGCTGAGAGAGTGGAATTAACTCAGTAGTGTCTCCCAGCACCAGCAACCTGGAAAATGCTTTTTTAGCGGTTAGATGTACTGTCTCCTTCTGATTGCAAAGACCTCTATTCTTGAATTGGGCCAGCATTAATTCCTGTCGCCTCTCTCTTCTCTTAAAGTCCCATTTCTGATGAAGGGACGGCTTCTGGAACAGGTGGGATCAACATGGAAGCTGTATTTAGAGTTGGTCTTCCACTCATTTTCCCCCACCTGCCCTGTTACTTCCTGTGTCAGTTGATTTGTAGATGATTTCTTCTCCCTGGAGTTCCTTAACTCCCTATTCTCTGACCAGTAAAAAAACAAAACAAAACAAAAAACCAAAAAACTATCGCATTTAATGTAATGTATTTTTCATATGCAACTTTGTTCACTTAAATAAAATTCACAATTGATGAAGGACTTAAAATGGGGTTGGGGTACAGATTAATGAGATAATAATATATCCCTGTTCTCAAATAATTCACATTTCAGCCTTCATAGGATTTGTTGTTTTTACCATCCAATTTTACATTGTGGGACCTATCACATATTTTTGTTATGATACCAATTTCACTATAAACTGGCAATATGTTGTATATATTGGAGAAAAATTTTAAAGTCACTGTTTGCCCCTATGATTTGATGCAACTTCCATTTAATAATGATTGTTTTTAGATTGAGATCTTATCAGCCTCTTTTTTATATCGTTTATTTTCCCCATATTCAGTAATGTGACTATACATATTCCATATATATTTGGAAATTGTTTCGTTGTCTACAGATAATTATTTGATAGAATTTTTATTTTTAGTTGCTGTAGTTTCCTCCATCACTTTGCTCTGGACTGCGGGGTGAGATGGTTGCTTTCATTTCTCTTTTTCACCATCATGATTGTGTTTCCTGCAGTCCCATTTATTTTTGTCAGGTTTTCCTCCATGCCATCAATCTGTCTCATTTGTGTACTGGTTCTATTTCTTTTTCTTTTTTCCATGGCCCCACGGAGCCATGGATGGTCTTTTATTTGCTTGATTTTCATTCCTGATGCATATGCAAACCATTGGAGTATGCAGTTTTGCATCCTGGGTATGTCTTCCAGACTTACCTTTATATTACTAGGAAGGTATCTGTCATTTGGGCACCTCTGAAGTCTTTATTCTTGAGACTTTTCTCTGCTTACCTTTGTTAATGTTCACATGGCAGGTTGTCGTTTCAATTGCTATAAATCTATCTTCAGTTTTAGTATTGTATAATTACATAAATTCTGTTCTCGCTGGCACACCTCGGGCCTGGGGGTCCGTTCTTAATGTTGCTGGTGGTCACTAACTGTTATTTTGCCATTTATAGTGAGCGAATCTACATCTTTAGATGATATTTCTCTTTGAGAAAAGTTTGTTACGTACACGTTTCTGTTAACGTGTCAATTTAGCAAATCTTTATTAAATACCCACAGTGTGAGGTGCGTAAGTAACGGGAATACTGTGGTGAATATGATGCCCCTGGCAGAACCACTTTCCAGTGTAGAGGGCGGACAGTATGCAGATAAATAGAACCCAGTAGAAAGCTACAAGATGGCGTTAGCCTGTGAAGACAGAACTGAAGATGTGGGGGGTGGTCAGGGAAGGCCTCTTGGGAGAGGTGCCGTCCAAGCAGAGGCCTGATCCATGTGGTGGAATGAAGGACAGTGTAGGGAAGGAAGCAGCCGGCGGAGAGGCCTGGAGCAGAGCTCCGGTGGAGCGTCTGAGGGGCGGCGGGAAGGTCGGGGAGCCGGATGGTAGTCAACTAGGGAGCGAGTGGAAGAAGATGAAGTTGGAGATACGGCAGGGCAAACCAAGGGCCTCATGGGGCACAAGAAAGAGTGGATTTTTTGTCAGTGGAGGATTTGTCCTCAAGGTGGAGGATTTTTAGATGGGCAAGGTTGTGAACTTGTTTGCATTTGTTAAGAAACATAAAACCCCGAAATGCACAAAACCATAAAAACACGCCCTGCATAACCACAATAGACGTCTGAATCCGGAAATCAGTGTTAATGCAACACTGTTTCCTGTTCACATTTCAGTGTCCATCCCAACCTCCGCCATCTCCTTTCTGCTCCGGCGTCCACATGTCCCCTCTCCTGGCTGTGTCTCCTGTCTCTTCTCGTCTTCGTCAGTTTCTTGGTCTTCCCCCGTCTTCACATTGTGGACGCTTGTCAAGAGTTTAGGCCTTTCATTTTCCAAGATGCTCCTCAGCCTGGGTCTGTCCAGGGTTTCCTCCTGTCCACACTCAGGCTGGAATTTTGGCAGAAACCCCACACAATTGATTGTGTTCTCTTCTTAGCAAGTCTTATCAGGAGACACGCCCTGTCTACCTGTTCCACCACTGGCAGTGTCAGCCCTGGTCACCTGGTCACCAGTTTGCCATTCGTAGCTGATCAGTATTTGGGAGAGGATACTGCAAGACGGCGCCAGTACTCTGTTCCTCAGCAAATCCTCCCGCCAACGTGAGCACCCGCTGATGACTGCCACCTCAGTCGGCCATCGTGCTTGGGCGGTGATTTTTTTTAACGCCGTCATTCCTTCCACACTTACTAGCAGGCATTCTGTCTTAAGGAGGGACTTTTCCTTCCCTTCCATTTCCTTATGTGTTGTATCTGCTACCGCCGTTCATTATCTTGGTGCTCAAACTGCCCAGGATTCCGTCAGTGTGAGCCCCTTCAGGCGGGGTCCGGTGCCTTTCTGTCATGCCTCCATCATTGTGAGTGCTTACTTTTTGAACAGGTACATTTTCTAGGCTCATCTTGCTTTTATGGTGGAATCAACCACTCATTCAAGGAGTCTTGGTTCCCTTTTAGTAGAGGATGGAATTTAGAAACCACGTCCTAGGCACTTGGTGTACTTGTTGTGTGTCGGCGTCTAGATTCCTAGGAAGTTATGGCTGCGAGAGATTTGGGGATTCATCATTGTAAAGTCGGAATGAGTGATCTCACTCTTGTGTCTTTCACGAACCATGTTAAGCTGTTTGTGTGTGAGGTGGGGGTAGAACATTGGGTTAATTGATACTGGGCTCTCTGGGTTGTGGGATAGAGGGAGAGGGGAACTAGGGAGTTAGGGGTGCTTGTGAGAGCATGACTGTAGTGATGGACCATGGAAGCTAAACTGGGGAGAGGTTGGGGTAGGACATGGACAGAGGAGTGGCCAGTAGAGATGTTCTGTTGGTCCGTGGGCTGGAGATCTCGATGGAAGTCAGGTCTTGTTTGGGGTGCGTCAGCAGGACCGCCTGGTTGCACGGCCCCAGCAGCACAATGTGGTGGCCTCGGTCGTTAAGCCGGTGGGCCAGGGACATGACAGGACAGTTAAGAGTGGGATCTTTGTCAAAGTCTCTAGGGCATAATGATGGAAGGGGGTGACGGAGTTGGAATGAAGAAATGTTCTTCAGAAATGACAGCAGTGAAGAACTGAGAGATCAGCATGATGGATGGTCCTTCTGTGTGTGTGTTGCATGATGGCAGATACCATGATGGTGTGAGAAAGGCGGTGCCTTGGTGCTGCCTGTTCCACCAGTGACAGGAAAGGGTGCCCAGCAGGTAAATAGCTGGTCTTAGTAAGATGCAGAGAGTGGAATGGTCTGGTAAGCAGAATAATATGAATACGTTGCCTTCCTGATGAAGGGACTTTGCAGACATGATTACATGAAGGTTCTTGCGATGGCGAGGTTGTCTGGGTGTGCCAGACACCATCACCAAGGTGCCTCTGCGAAGGGAGGCAGGAGGTCAGAGGAGACCACGTGATGGCGGCGGTGGAGCAGAGAGGCTAGAGAAGCCATAGGCTTTGGAGGTGGGGGAAGGGTCCCTGAACACAGAAGAGGCGTCCGGAAAGGCAGGGACCAGAGAATTTGGAGCCCTGTGGCAGCTTCATTTTAGCCCACAGAGGCCCATTTTGGATTCTGAGCTCCATGATTGTAATAAATTTGTGTCATTTTAAGCCACCGGGTTTGTGGTGACTTGTTAGAGCAGCAATAGGAGAATAATCCAGGTGACTCAAGGCTAATCCTTCAAATTTGTAGCCAGCTTTGATTGAGGAGAAAGATCTGGAACCAGCTGTGGCATAGGGGGTGTGGGAGAAAAAATGGCTGCCACCTACAGAGGGGGTTCAGGGGACAGCCTGGCTTTCGGTTAAAGAAGGAAGGGTCGGGGTACCCAGGGAAGAAGGTGAGGGTGTTGTGGGGGTAGGGCCGGCAGTGTCCATGGGGCAGAGTGAGCGGCAGGGTGTGGAAGTCAGGAGAGGGGGATTTGGAATCCTCTCGCTGCATGGAGAGAATTCTGTGGCGTTAAGAATCTGCATGATGCTAGACAGACTCAGGGGCCAAAAGTCCTTCTTGTGGCCGAAGTTGAAATCAAGGAACAGGAATTTAAGGCAAAATGGGATCGCCCTCAAGAATGGTGGCTGATCTGGTCTCATTTTGATCCCTGTGTTGGACCGGTCTGCTGGGCAGTCTTGTAGCAGTGGCCACCCCCCTGGACCTCGCCAGGGCTTGGCCGGGCCCCAGCTGGGGTCCTCCCCTTACAGACTGGGAAGGCACTTGAGGGGCTGGAGAGATGCCTGAGGGTACGTCCCCATGCCAGGGTGAAATAGCCTGAGCTCAGCTCGTCTCGCCCAGCCGCTCAGGAACTCTGTTACACCTACACAGTAGAGAGCACAAGTCCCCTCTGTAACCATTATCTTCAGCCCCCTCCCCGCCCCGGCTTTAAAAGAAACCTGTGCGCGTAGAGATTGTATAAGGAAGAAAGCAAATTATTCACTCATGTAATTAGCATATTTATTTACTCCTCATCTGATGTGGTTTCACACAGTGGACATCACGCTATATATACACTTCTGCGTCCTGCTTTTTTAAGCAGAATGTACCTCATAGCCATTTCCCCTTCTTTTTACCATTACTTAGAAGAGCCCTTTAATGTAAAAAAGTAGTATTCCATCATATAAATCAGTCCTAATTTCACACTGCGTAGCTTCAGATTTCTAAGCTTTGCTTATTATGTGATGAATACCTTTCTGGATAAAATTCTATACTTAAGACTTATTTCTTGGGGTGGAGTTCTAAGAATGTCATAACTGGATCAAAGAGTAAGAGCTTCTAAGGACTTTTGAAAAGTATTGTTAAATTATATTCCTCAAACCTAGTGCCAACTTATACTTGCACTAATGATGTGTATGTAAGTACCCATTATGTACCCAACTCAAATGATGATGAGTTTATTTACATACATTTTAAAATAATTATACAGTACACCACGGAGTCTTAGACATGACCCATTTCAACTTGCCTAAGAGTAGGAATTAGGTGTTTTTGGTACAAGAACCGTTTTTGTGGTATCTCTCACACATGTTCATTACTCTCCTGCTTAAACCCTTCTGAAGAAAGTTGATGAATTTTATGTTTTTTTCAGTGGCTAATTGTATTAAAATTTTAGGCCTTTCCTTGGTGTCTGGGTGGCTCATTCAGTTAAGTGACTCACTCTTGGTTTCGGCTCAGATCATGATCTCCTGCTTTGTGAGTTCGAGCCCCACATTGGGCTCTGTGCCGTCAGTGTAGAGCATGCTTGGGATTCTCTCTCTCTCTCTCTCTCTCTCTCTCTCTCTCTCTCTCTCTCTCTGTCTCTCTCTCTCTCTCTGTCTCTCAAAATAAACATTTTGTTTTAAAGAAACTTTAAAAATTTTAGGCTTTTCCAAGTTACTAAAGGAAATGTCTTTTTATCATACTGTGTCTGTGTGATAACCTATAGAAGGTATTTACTTAAACTAGTTCTTAGAATGTCTATTACCCATGAGAGAACTAGAAAAACCAAGCCAGAAAGGAGAAGGAGGGAAGAGAACTTAAAAGATTCACTCCTGTTTTACAGAGAAGTCTATGGATAGAATGAGCAGTAGTGGGAAGAGTGAGTGTACTCCTGTTGTTTGTGGTGTTACTGACAGAGTCCTACTTGTTTTCTCTTTCTTTTTTTTTTTTCAGAGTTTATTTAGAGAGAGAGGGAGAGCAAGTAGGGGAGGGGCAGAGACCCACGCTGTCAGCGCAGAGCCTGACACGCAGGGCTCGAACTCACGAAGAGTGAGATCACAACTGGGGCCGAAACTGAGTTGGACGCTTAACCAACTGAGCCATCCAGGCACCCACTGCTTATTTTCAAATAGCTTGGTTGGCATATAAGTAACATTGAGTGTTTCAAGATTACGTTGAGTATGGAGTTACCATATGTGCATGGCTGAGAAATAAAAATGAAAGCTGCGGTGGCTGAAGTCAGAGCTGGAATACCAGCATTCATTGAATTCCTGAAGAGTAAGACTGGAGAGTCTGTGACGTTATATCTCTCAACAGACTTAGGTGAGAACGTTTTTTCCTGAAAGAATTAATTGCTTACCTTATTGTTTCTCTGTGTGTAAGAACATAGACAACTATTCAGAAGGTCATATCTAAATATTACTAAAATTCATTTCTCCATGCAACATCCTTATTGTACCGTTGATCATCCCTGTTAAATTTTCATTGGTTTGGAAATGATATGGCTGATGTTTGGAATTGTGCTGTTAGAATGTTCTACCAAAATAGCTCTCTTTCATGTACCAGCGAATGAATCATTCATTTAAGAGTCTAACAAGATTTGACTAATGTGAACTCTAGTCTGCATATTGGATCTGTTCCTGACTGTCAGGCCATGGTACTGACCCTCGAACTACGTGGATCTTTTCAGTTGATGTTAAGTGTGGATCTTTTGATAAGTCCGTGTTTTCACTTGAATAATTCAGGGGCAAATTTTGGATTGGTTTTAATCTGTGCCCTATATTAGTGCTTAGTGGAAGTCCTCTGTTTAGCCTGAGTTTTGTCTTGAAATGTTGATGATTATTTGACTTTAGTTATTCATGGGTTAGGAGAAATGTGGCAGAAATTTAGTCTTTATTTGAATAATGGATATTTGGAAGGCCAAATTGAGGATAAATTTAACTTGTACTTTTTTAAAATTAAAAAAAAATTGAATTTTAACTACCTGAAATTTGGGCAGTTAATTTGTCTTTCAGATTTTTTACACCCAAGTTTTCCTAGCCACATTCTTAGTTTAGCCAGAGGGAATGTAGATCGGCTGGAATGTAGCACTGTAGAGGGAATTAATTTGTGTCACTGTTCACATAGTCAAATATAAGTGATCTTAATATATTCATTATTTGGGGGGCACCTGGGTGTCTCAATCGGTTGAGTGACTGACTTCGGCTCAGGTCATGATCTCCCTGTTGGTGAGTTTGAGCCTGGCATCGGACTATCTGTTGTCACTGCGGAGCCTGCTTTAGATTCTCTGTCCCCCATACCCCCTCTCTGCACCTCCCCTGCTTGTACACACTCTCTCAAAAATAAACATTGAAAAAAAAATATAAATATATGTGTGTGTGTGTGTGTGTGTGTACACACACACACACACACACACACACACAGAATCATCCATGCTATTTCCTTCCCCATTTGTGTAGATAATTCACTTAATTTCATTACTTATTTTTCTTGCTTCCATCTGGGTACTGACATTTATAGAAGTAATATGTGGGAGACTTTATTCTTGAAAAAGAAATGATGTTGGTTTACTACTTATGCTTATCTGAACAGTGTAAAGTGTTACACATTAATATTTTAAACATACAAGTAATTCATAGGAAATACTTAGCAGCTCAGGTAAAATAAGCTGTCCAGAAATTAAGGAGCTTTTGTTTTAAATTTGATTCATTTATTTGTACCGAAGTAGCACATTCAGTGACACCCCATTTATCTGGTCATTTTCCAGAATAAGATGGAATTTTCCAGGTAACTGATCATAAATTAGTTTTCCAGGTAACTGAATCTTACACCTTCAAGGACTAAAATCTTCTAAATCTAATGTTTTTGATGGAAATCTTTATAAAATAAGTTATACAGTTTCTACCTTCTTCTGCACATTTTCTTAATCAGAGGGTACTCAGTGTAATTTAATCTCTTTTTCTGATGACTCAGGACCACTACCTTGACATGAAATAGCTGAGTGTTACGCCTCCTTTTGAATTTTTTTTCCTCCTTGGATTGGTAATAAGCTGTCGTTTCCCTGGCTGTTGTATGTGTCTCTGATAATTCCTCCTGCACCCTTTATGATTTTGCTTTCTGTTCTCCATGGCTTGTGAAACCCAAGTTGTTAGGAATTCCTGTTGATGGAAAATCAGAACCCAGGAGGTTCAGAGTGAGGCCCAGGGAGGCATGTTGCTGTAGCGCCGTTCTCCTCCTCCCACGTCGGGCGTCCACATTGCCTCAGATTGGTCTGGATAAAGCTCTGTTCTGAAAGCTTGGTAGCTGAGAGGTCACTGACTCACTGTATGTGATGTCCTAGCCGGCACCTTCACTGTTCCCCCACAGGTGAGTAAACAGAACCTTAAGAGAGCATTGGGGGAATCACCCTGGTTTAACAGACCAAGTCATGGCAGTATTGAGGGTTTGAGACTCAGTCGCCTGTCTCCGAGCCTGGTGCTTTTCCACTGTGACTAAGTTGTTAACTGCAGGTGCTGATCAAGAGCGCTGTCATCTGTCTCGGTGGATAAAAGACTGTTCTTTCTCGATGGGTCTCTTGTTATTCACCCTCCTACCCAGACTGGAAAGCCAGAGGATGGTCCTGAAGTTCTCCACAGTCTCCATTCAGTTTTGCCTGGTTTACAACCTAAAGAGTTCTACAAGCTTCCCTCTACATCTCTGTTACACGGTCCTGGTTTAATCCCTTGTCGTCTCTTGCCATTTTTCCTTCTTTGTTCTGTCTGCTCCCTGCCTCTGGAGTCATCCTCAAAGGCACCATCCACTTGGCAAATGTAAGCACTCAGGAAATGGAGAAAATATGGGGCTGAAGAGGGAGACAGAGATGGAGAGACTGTAACAAACACGGGCACCCGAGGCCTAGAGAATGCATAGCAGTTGGTAGAAAAATAAAAACACCCAAATACAGGTGGAAAATAGTCGAATTATGCACGTAGAAGTGTGAAAGGAAATGCTTCTGGTGTTACAGCCAGCCCAAACCATGTGACAAAGATAGAGGATGACACAGTGAAAATCCCGAATGTGTATGGTATATAACAGCCAGTGCTCTCTTATCACCTCCTTGAAGATTAATGTTGGTGCTGATCAGACTCTGATGAGAATTCCATTTCCAAGTACAGACAGGGCTGAAGGTTGTGAAGTCTACTGCGTAAACTGAAAAGTTGAATAAGAAGACCCACTTGTGGAGATTTACGGAAGCAGAGTTAGTGTGACTTGAAAAGGAGAGGTTAGGGGAGAGCTTGCATGTGACTTCAGCATACAAGTGGTATTGTTCCGAAGGTGGTGTCAGAATAAATTCTGTATGTTCTCCAGGCAGCAAGGGGTCACATTTTAAGTGCTTTTGTTTTTATCAGTGTAGTGCCTGTACTCTATAAGGGAAGCCAGTCGGCACCGTGAGGTTAGGATGAAAAATAGCAGTGCCAGGTCATCTGCTTGTCCCGGAATGTGGAAGCTCACGTCCTGGGAGGTCTTTGGTATTCCTTCAGTGATAGTTTCTTTCTCCCTTTCTGTCCTTTTGTCTTTTTATTTTATTTTTTAATTTTTTTTTCTGATAACCACATTTTTATTTAATATGTGTTGTTTACATTTTCCCATTTCACTCCATATTCTTTAACAACAGTTTTCCTTTTGTCTTTTGAAAGTAGGCTTCATGCCCAGCGTGGAGCCTGACACATAGCCCCACACAGGGCTTGAAGTCCAGATCCTGAGCTCGAACCGGAGCTGAGACCCAGAGTCCGCTGTGCTTAACCTTCTGGGCCTCTTAGGCGCCCCTCCCTGTTTGTCTTTTATGTTTTCAGAGCTCAGAGCTCTTGCTAGTTTCTTGTTGGGCTTGCTGGGCCGGTCCTCCTCTTATAACCTGGTTTTCTCTCCTGTTGTCTGTCTCTTTGGCTTCCCCTGTTCGGTGTTTCACAGTGTTTCTTTCTTAGCTCTTGGAGGATATTTTCTTCCTCTTTCTTCATTGCCGCCTCTTGAATCTCTTTTTTAATGGAGGCAAAATCGGGATATAAGTTTCAAGTTTGATTGTAAAGCAACATCGGTATGCACTACAAAGTGATCACTCTGAAAAGTCTGGTTTTTATCTGTCACCATACACTTGACCGCCTTCACCCATGTCGTCCCCCCCCCCCCCCCCCACCCCCCTTACCCTCTAGGAACAGTCAATCTCTTCTCCGTACCTGTGAATCTGTTTTTCTATTGCTTTGCTTTGTTTTTTTAGAGCCGTACATGTATGGGTGAAATCATACGGTATTTTCTCCATCTGACTGACTTTGTTCAGTGTGATACCCTCAAGGCCCATCCACGTCGTGACATGTCTCCTTATACTACTGCTGGCCACTTGGGTTGAGAACTCCTCCTAAGTGATACTTGGTTACTGTGACCCTTAATGACGATAAGATCTTATATTGGGTCATTTTCTACATTCCGAATACTTAGTGTTGAGAAATTATTTCATGTAAAAATGATTAAAATGTTTTAAACCAGTGTAAAAGAATAGGCAGATATCACCAAGCAAGCCCGTTGTTTTCGTAGAAGGGGCAGTGATAGATATTTTCCCCAAACCACTGTTCTGACAGATGCTCAGGGTCTTGTAAAGTGACAAAAATGCATTTAGCCTTATTGTTTAATAAAATGGACCAATTTATTTCAGAACTGTCGAAGCTAATAAAATTAAAAAGTTTGGACACTAATTTTCATTAGTATGATTATGTTAAGTGGGGAAGTTCTTATATTGCGTTAAAACTGTGGTGGGCTAGAAGGAGTCCCCTTGTTTATTTGTTGGTTTAATTTAATAATAAAATGTACATTATTATAATTATATACAGGGTTGAAAGGTGCATTTATAAACTTAAGACTCTCCTTGTTAATTTTAACAACATTTGATTCCCTGATATTCTGTGGCTACTGTGTGGGAAGAAAGCTGGCCTGAGAACCAAGAGGATTGTTTCCAGGTTGAGTTGTACTACACACGTAGCTGTTTAATATTCCCTTATTACATGACAAAATATGTCTATAGAAGTCTTTCGTTTTGAAGTAATACACATATAATTAACTAATGGAAATGATCTGTGTGTGTGTGTATGTGTATGTATGATGATGGGGAAAACTCAGACATTTTCAAACTGTATAAAATGAAAAATGAAAGTCTTCCCTCCCACCCCCCACTGAAAACAAAACAGAGTAACAGCAAACAGAAGTCTACAGTGGCAGAGCTCATCGTTGCTAACGTTTCCTGTACGTCTTTGCAGAAAGTTTTCATGCCTGTGTTAGTACATACACATAAATCACAACACATGTACTGTTTAGCACCTTGCTTTTTCCCCCTTATGCTTGGAAATGACTTTCTGTAAACATATTGGTGAACTATTTTCTTCCTTTTTACTTATTTAGATTCAAGTTAGTTAATATACAGTGTAGTCTTGGCTTCAGGAGTAGAACCCAGTGACTCATCTCCTTCATATGACACCCAGTGCTCATCCCAGCAGGTGCCCTCCTTGATGCCCCTTGCCCATGTAGCCCCTTCCAACCGGTGCCCCTCCGGCAACCCTCAGTTTGTTCTCTGTATTTAAGAGTCTCTTATGTGTGCCTTCTTCTCTGTATTTATCTTATTTTTCCTTCCCTTTCCCTGTGTTCCTCTGTTTTGTTTCTTAAATTGCACATATGAATGAAATCATATATTTGTCTTTCCCTGACTTCGCTAAGCCTAATACCTTATAGTTCCATCCATGTTGTTGCAAATGGTTAAGATTTTTTTTTTTTTTTTTTGATCACCGAGTGGTATTGCTTTGTATATGTATACCACATCTTCTATATCCATTTGTCAGTTGATGGACATTTGGGCTCTTCCCCTAATTTGGCTGTTGTTGATAGTGCTATGTGCCCCTTCAAATCAGCATTTGTATCCTTTCAATAGATACTAGTGCGTTTGCTGAGTTGTAGGATAGTTCTATTTTTAATTTTCTGAAGAACCGCCATACTCTAATCCAGATTCGCTGAACCGCTGAACATATTTATTTCTAATATCTGATAGCTATAATTTATACAATTTTTAAAATTTTTTATTATTTAGAGATAGAGCAAGTGCGGGGGAGGGAGGTGGGGCAGGGAGAGAGGGAATCCCAAGCACTAACTGTGCAGATCCTGACTCGGCTCAATCTCACGAACCATGATATCATGACCTGAGCTGAAATCAAGAGTCAGACGCTTAACTTGACTGAGCCACCCAGGCACCCCTAATTCACAAATTAATAAGAAATTCAATTTTTAGTTCTTCATTTCTTAATTCTTAGTGTTCCCCCTGCATGTTTGGTTTATGTTAGCAGAATGATTTTTAAAAATCTGTGCAAAGAAAATGTCTGAAAGTAATAAGTAAAGCGAATGTTAACAATGCATATATTGAGTGGTGAATTTGAAGCGAGTTTTTTCCTTTCTTTATGCTTTAAGATATATTTCATATTTTTAAGAATTGACATTGTATTGTGGAAATCCATTTTAATAAAAAGTACTGTGCTATTATGAAGTAATTATCAATCAGCTGTTGTTTAATTGAATTATAAAACCATATTCTTGATTGACTATTAAATCACACCTCATGAAAAATACTGCTTTTTTCCCAGTCTCTTTATTTTTTAATTGAAATATAATTTATGTATAATAAAATGCAGAGATTTTTACAATACCCTTTGATGGTTTTTTTTACCCACTGTACTTAAGATACAAAACATGCCAATAATCCATAAAAGTCCCTCAAATCCTTTTTACATAAATGCCTCCCTTCCACCCAGGCCACTGCTAACCTGATACTGATGATATGCACTCATTTTTGTTTTGTTTTGAGCATCATATGGATGGGACTGCACCCTGGGTACTCTTTTCTGTCTGTTTCATTCAATGGCCTATCAGTATTTATGTGTCTTCGTCACTACTTTAAAAACGCTTTCTAGGGGCGCCTGGGTGGCTCAGTCGGTTGAGTGTCCGACTTCGGCTCAGGTCACGATCTCACGGTCTGTGAGTTCGAGCCCCGCGTCGGGCTCTGGGCTGATGGCTCAGAGCCTGGAGCCTGCTTCCGATTCTGTGTCTCCCTCTCTCTCTGCCCCTCCCCCGTTCATGCTCTGTCTCTCTCTGTCCCAAAAATAAATAAATGTTTAAAAAAAAATAAAAAATAAAAACGCTTTCTATTCATCTTCATGTTTAAATAACTGGACCGGTGGTGTGGCCAGGAGGTGCCAGAACCAGAGCGTGGTCTGAGGTTTCTGTGAGCTGGAGCTCTTTCGCTGACTCTGTACCTGTTGCTTTCCTAGCGCTTCTGATGGGGAACAAGGTCAGAGAGCCTCCGCTTGTGAATGACGTACCTTGAATGTGATGCTGAGGAACTCAGTGGTGAGTTCTCCACAATTGATGCTTTGGGATTGAAAAGTGCAACAGACTGCAAGTTTGTTACCAGAAACAGACAAATTCCCCGTTTCCTGTGGCAAGTGTTCATTAAGTCGCTACTGTGAATCAGACACTGAGCCATTTGCTGCCGGAGCTCTGGCTGTGGGGTGGTCTGACTGGACCTTTGAGTCAGGGAACTTGGTTTGAGGTGTTGCCATTTTTAAGTGTTCCTCCCTTGAGCAGGCCAGTTTCCCTGAAGAAGATTCTATCTCTGCCCTGTCTAGAGGGTGGAAGCTGGGCTTCCAGCATCCAAGAGCTTGAGTTGGGGTGTGTTGGCATAAGTTCAGAGAGTCTCCCTCTTTCCAGGAAGGTATCCAGATGCTGCTCGTCCAGAGTTAGTTCTCTGAGTCCAGGTGCCCTTGTGTTGTCCTCTCTTAGTGCTCGTCCTGCTGGCAGAGGGCAGGCACTGGTTGTGCACAGTGGAGAAGGACATCCAGGCGCGGGGGGGGGGGGGGAGTTTAAGAGCCTCTCAGGTTCTGCTCCTTACTTCCTCCTTTTCCTTCCTTCCTCGGGTAGGTCAGGCCCCCCGAGAACCTCTGGGGATCTTACACTAGTTTCCCCTTTGCAAATTTTGGATTCAGGTGTAGCGTTTTCTACCAATCCGTCTTGTTCTCTCTTGTGTTCCCTTCACCTTTAATTGAAAATCCTTTCCCGGTTGTTCCAGTGATGTTTCAGAAGAGAAGTAAACATACGCTTTCATTCTGTTTTTATGTTGGAAGTCCTGTTTGTTAGTTTGTTAAATTGTCCTAGGAATAGATGTCTTTTTGTTAATTTTGTCTCTTAATGCCGAGACCAGTTCATAAGTGGTGAATTTCTGTATTTTCTGAAGATCCATGTAATTTTGACTCCAAGCATCTTCCTGTTACCCTGTCAGCAACGTATCCTTCTTCATTCTTAAGGCGCATCCCCCTTACCTGGGAAGGAAGGTGGTGCCAGATTGTGAAGTACCTTGGGTGTCACCAAGGTACCTTTCATGTGGGAATTGATTAGGTCCCCAAGCTCCCCTCGTATCTGCCAGCCCAGGGTTTCCTGCTGTGGGTTTGGGACATAGGAATTTAAGACATTCCTCACCCCACGATGGCATGAACTTCGAGTGAGGGCCTAAATAATTTAGGGGATATTTAGGAGAAATTGAGAGGGAATTGTTATGGTAGTTGGATAATGTTTTAAGGAACCAGAGAGGAAAAAAGAAACCCCAAAGCCCAAACACATGTGTACTGCTGTCACGATTTTATGGTTGCAGGCGCCGGGATGCAGAGGGGTCTCTTCTTGGTGCCCTCCTTTTCCTGTTTTTGTCCCTTCTCCCCATTTGGCATCATCTCCCTTCTGCCTTTTCAACCCAGTCACTAACTGGCGTGGCTCAGCTGGTAAGAAATGGCTTCTGGTTTTGTTGTTTCTGTGTTGAAAACTCCCACCACCATTAGGGGAAGAAGACGACCCACGGGAGAGGTTTTCCACTCGTTCCCTCCTCTTCGCTCATGGCACCTAGTTCCCAGGCTGCTTATTTTTCTTTCCACGGGTAGGGCTTGTTGGGGAGCCGGTAGCTAGGGCATCCTCCACGACACTGGAGCATGGCCGTAGAGACCACCGAGTTGGTGCTTTGTGTTTAGCATTTCCTTCAAAGACTTGGTATATGCCTGGTGAGAACACTGTTTGTTCTCATATCACTGTTAAATCCCATATTTCTATGAGATTTACTGGGAAAGTGACAGAGGAGCCATGGGTCCCTGCCCTTGCCACCTGCAGAGCCCAGGAGGGAGCTTCTGGCAGGAGTTTTAAGCCGGACAGGCTGAGTTTTTACTGGCATCAGAGTGTCCATTTGAGAGGTCCTTGTGGTCTGGAGACTGGTGAGTTGGAGCTCAGCAGAGACGGAGTACTTGCCTGGCCCCCTACCCTGAATTGCAGGCTCTTTGGGAGCAGGACCACGTCTCATTTGTCTTTGCCACTCATATGTCACAAGTGGCACAATCATGGAATGTATGGGTGCTCAATAAACAATTACAGACTGATTAAATGAGGCACTTACCACCATGGTAATCATCCACACCGAGTTGAGTCATGGGCATGAGCGAGGTTATAGAAATTATTGGGTGCATCGCCATGGCCAGGCTTGTCAGCTCAGGGCATGTGGGATCCACACAAATGAGTGAAGAGTGCCCACTTTAGGGTGGCAAGCTGCTTCTGGCACATGGCTCAGCGTCAGGATAGACCAGGCTGGCCCGAGAGCGCAAACCTTACCTGATGGGGCAGCTGCTGTCCAGCCACAGCCAGTAGACCTGGTGACAGAGCCCCCAGTTGTTCAGATTTAAGCAAAACTCTAAACGGTAACGTGAAATATCCTGATTTTAAAATTCACATTTGTAGTACTTTGAGGAAACATTAAACGTGTGGGTCACATTTGGGGCAGTCCTTCACATTGTGGCTTCTCGAAAACCAAACAGGAGGAGGACTGGACTGGTGGGAACCTTCATATGAGGGGCATTTGGGAGAAAGAGTCCCTTCACAGGCTTGACAAAGAGCAATTAAAGAGCTAGAGGGGAGCAGTAAACTTGAATCAAAAGGAGGAAAGACTTTCAGGAATCTGGGGAAGGATGATGGAGATCTGCTCTTATGTATGTGTGGCGTGGAGACATCACATAATCAGAGAACACAGTGAATCCGTTGTGAATACGGAGAGAATTCATTATTAGCATTAAGCGCTGGTTTTGGCCTGGCCTAAATACCCAGGCCTAGACCGTGATTTAGACATCAGTGGAATCAAACTTATTTTTAAAGTTATTTCCTTAAAGCTTTGGCAAAAAAGGACCCAAGTTCATATAAATTAATTTGACATTTGAAAACCATTATTCATGCATCTGTAATATAATACCTTAAAGGCATATTTAAAATATTTCAAGGAATTTACATGAAAGTGTCAAGAAAACCACTCTTTTTATATCTTCACCATGGAAAGATGGGCCTTCATCTGGTCTGTCTGGTGAGAATTATGACAGGAGATCCTAACCCAGGAGGTTTTATTTTATTGGAGGGAAGCCCAGTTAAAGTCCCAGTATTAATTTTCTGTCATGTTATCTACCAAAGAACACATTTCCGAAATCTCTCAAACATTTGGCACAATTATTTCTATTTGCTAAACTTGATCAATGTTTTTCAAGTGACATATGCATTTCAGGTCAAAACTGAACAAGGTATATCCTTGAGTATAAAGCATATATCCTATCTCATATATTGGACTAATAAAAGAGATTTTCGTTTTTATTTGTTGAAGTAAAAAGTTTGTAATTAATTGTAAATTAATCATTGCTTCGTGCAAGTTAGAAATTGTCGGGTTGGACAAGCAAAACCCATTTGCCAAGTTCCTTCCATGTGCTTTTCTATGCCCAAGGCTGCGTGGGTGTTCCTTACGTGTACTTTGGTACGCTCAAAGCTACCTAGGTTGATTCACTGTTATCATTGTGTTGCAGTAGATATTAGTGGGTATAATCTATACCACATGCTGGTCATTCTGTGCCTCCCAGTCTTTTCTCATGTGTCTGCCTTGGCCCAGGAACGTCCCACCTACTCCCAGTCCCTTTTGCTTCTAATCTTTCTGGTGAACTCCTCCTTACTCCTCAAGGATACTTGGAATTGTCAGTACTGCTAGAATTCTCCTTAACACCCCCTTATTGTTATTCCTATAACCCTTGGTATGAGCTCTGGATAAAGACAGCACTTACCAAATAACATTTTGGTTTTTTTTTTTTTTTTTTTTTTTTCGGTAAGACTGCAAGCTTCCTTAAGTGTGTGTCATTAATTTTTGCATCGCGGCATGTATCTGACATAGGGGAGCTTTTCAACAAAAGATTGTTGACATAGATTGGATCTGTTCATTAGGACAGACAGATACCACTCCAGTGTGAGACTCAGGAAAATAAACTATTAACCCAATGTGTTATTAGCCATTTAGGTTAACAGTCTGATGAACTAAATGTCCTTATATTGTTACTATATCATTCAAACAAAGGAATAAAAACTAATCTTTAGGGGAATAAGGGCTAGGTACATACTTAAGCCTTCATAAACTAAAAATCCAACACTAACTTATAGTTTGAGATATATTTCACATTAATTTAAAAACTTAATTGATGGATAAGTAGTCAGGGACAATGCCAGCCTCGAGAAATTTCTTTCAGAGTGAGAGTTTTTTTAAATAATCCGTGATAAATTTCTATTATGTCAAAGCCTGATATTACATAGTTTACACCTTCCTTGAGTAAAACCATCATGCAGAAATCTACTGACTGTGGAAGTCTCACAGAAAACAACTTAGATCGTTATTTTTCTCCCAAGAAGAATGTTGGAAGGGTGATCGAGTATGTCACACAGATCCTGTTCACCCTCTGCTTTGTAGAGATCATGAGTATGGCCCTACTTCGTGCAGGCCTGTGTGTCCAGCACGGCCCTTGCTCCTGTTCCAGGGCAGAGCACTGGGTCTGTGGGAGAGAAGGACTCAGTGCATAGGGACTGTGATGGGAAACACTTAAGGCTTAAGTATGCCCAGTTCATGCTGCCAGGCCTGGCATATGGTAGGTTGGCATTTCACAAGTATCTTTGCTCCATTGCTTTATTAAAGTTGCACTGATATTGTAGTCAGTACAACTATCAAAAACTTTAAAATAGAAGCTATTTTCATCTATAAAAACACTGTGTGGTAGCTTTCAGCAGTTTAATATTATTGTTTCTCTTTAAACCTCTCTTGGAAGGTATGTGGTAGGCTTGGTGGGTTTTTCTTGTTGTTGTTTCATTACTGAAGTGTAGTTGACATACAATGTTATGTTAGTTTTCAACAACATGTTGATTTGACATTTCTGTACGTTAATGCTCACCATGATAAGTGTAGTCACAATCTGTCGCCTTACAGCATGATTACAGTCTCATTGACTATGTTCCTTATGCTGTACGTTTCATACCCGTGACTCAGTTGTTTTATACTGCAAGTTTGTACCTCTCCATCCCTGTTCCCCGTTTCACTCATTGCCTTCTCTCCCGGCAATCACCAGTTGGTTCGCTGTATTTAAGAGGCTCTTTTATTCTGTGTTTGCCAGAAGTACCTTCAGAGAAGGCATAGAGCTCTAACAGGGGCCTTTTTAAAGAGTAAATGGAGAAATGAGAAAAAAAATCAAAGACAAAGGAAGACTTCTAGGAAGGAAAGTGAAAGGATTTATCCTTGCACCAGAAACTCCCCCCCGAACAGGGACCAGAAATAAGGGGAGGGCCAGCATCCTCCAACCCTTCAGTGCTTGTTGTCGTCTTCTCTGGGGCCTGGAGCCTCCTTTGGGGGAGATCAGCCTGGGTGAGTTTGTATTTGTTGTTGCTCTTCCCATCCTCAGGTCTGGGACAAGCTTGGAAGTCATGTCCTATTTGTGTTTCAAGTTTCCTGCCAACATGTGTTGAGCTGTGTCTCCAAGGTAACTGAGGTTATTCCTCGTTTTAATTTAATTTTTAAAAATTGAGAAAGTAACGTTTCTACCCCTAGCAAGAAAAATGGAGATCTCGCCTAGAGGGGTTGTCAC
Organism: Panthera uncia; assembly: GCF_023721935.1. Taxonomy (NCBI): domain Eukaryota; kingdom Metazoa; phylum Chordata; class Mammalia; order Carnivora; family Felidae; genus Panthera; species Panthera uncia. Next base: position 31,437,993 of record NC_064815.1, on the reverse strand, counting down.
TGAGGGGGCATTTGTGATAGGTTTTGGCATTTTGAAGAAGTAGGTCCCCTTCTCCTCGGCCTCCCTGGTTTTCTCTATGTGTTTAATTTCTGTTTTATGAACAGTCAATATCTGTTGTGGTTGCGAAGGTAAAGCCACAAGGCCAGACCCCCACCCTGTTGGGCAGCCATCCTGACTAGGCAGGATGGGCTGGGCAGGTCAGGCAGGTGGTGACCTCCCCTTCCCATGGTCTGCGCTTGAGGAGCAGTATCCTTTCAGGAGCCACATCTAGTAACAGATAATCCAGAGGGCACATAGCCGCACAAAGGCAGGTCGGGAGATCCGTAAGACGGCCATTCGCTTATTCTGGGAGAAACTTCAAAATGTCCTTCAGTATGTTTCTCAGGCTGTGTTATGTATGCTTACAGACACGGGCGGGAATTAATAGGAACTTCATTTTTATAATGCATTTCAAATCCTATTGATGTACATATGGTTTGTATTTCATTTTTGGATTATTCTGTACAAAAAGATCATCTTTCAGAGCGTTTGGTGAATGTTAGCTTTTAAATTACTTCAGAATATTCATTTATTGAATAAATGAATAAAATTAAATAAATGAATAAAATCACCAGTAGCAGCATGAGTTTCATAAACTTTTTGTTTTTACCATCAAGAAGGACTTTATTTTTGAGAAAGGATCACTCCTTTATTCACAGATTGTTACCGCCAAGTGTCTGTGCTCCTTTCAACTTGTTTCATTCTTTCCTCAACCATAACAATTGTATAGTTTTTGTATTTGAATTATTTTGCTCATAAATTATGTTATTCTTGGCCAAAGGCTTTTCTCTTTTAGTAAATGCTTTTGACTATCTGGCCTTTATAGCATCGATTTCATTTTTAAATGCCCACGGAGACATGTTTGACTGCTTATAAATTTTCTGGTATAGTTCTGTAAGAATTCCTCACTTCCAAGCACCATATGTACCCGTCTTGGTTTCCAACACTTTGTAACTGCCAGAATAATTTAAAACACGGGTTTTCTTTTGTTTGTTTTTCCTTTGCAACTTAATGCAGAGCATTTTGTCAGCTGAGGCAGGGTAGGAAGTGGCACGGATGAAGCAGCATTCCACCTGTAGCACCTTCCAGAGCGGGGTGTCCCGAGACCGCTGCCTGGGAGTCTGAGTTGTTAAAATTCATCTGTTGCATGCTTAGGCCACGCATCCATTGTGGGTGGGCAAGGGGGTTTCTGCTCAGTGCCGTCCGTCCTGGGCTGATGGAGGGGCTACCGCGTCAGATGCTGCTGATACCTGTCTGGGAGGAGGGGGGTGCAGCAGGTGTGTGGCTCCCGGGCCCCTAGGCTTCTGCCCCAGGGTGAGCCCTGTGGTTTTGCGTGCGTTTCATTGGCTGACGCGAGGTGACGTCACTTACTGAGCAGGCGGGAAGCGCAGTTCCACTAAGGCCCCGAATGTTCTGTGGGCAGCAGGATTGCACCACACATCTGTAAGTGCGGTTGTTTGTTTGTTTGCTAGAGATGTTTCCACATTGTGCAGAATGAGAACAGCCACTGGTGTCAAAGCTGTTGGGAGGGGGAACAAATTAAACAGCAGAGAATTAATGAAGGGATTTGAAGCAAGTAGCCGGGCACCACGTAAACAGTTGGGTGGAGTTGCCAGATGGCCTAGTGGTAAGGATCAATTTTAGCCGAACTCGCCTGAGGATCTGGGGGAAGAAAAGGTGGACGTGGGCGGATGCCAGCAAGGTGGGGCTTCCTCATGGCTGTTGCCTGCTGGAACTCTCCGTGAGTCCTCTTCCTTCAAGGCTTAATTCAAATATTGGTGAATTTGCCGTGGTTTTTTTCCCATTCAAATGTGAACTCCTCAAGGACGAGGGGTCACTTTTGTGTCCTGTGTGCCTAGCACATACTCACAGGCGCCACCTGGTTATTCGGTGAGTGAATTAGAGCCAGCCTGCGGCCCTGTCCCCCCAGTGCCCGGGACTGCAGCCCCTTTGCTGACTCAACATTTCACAAGCTGGCGGGGGGGGGGGGGGTTCTGCTGGGTGCAGGGGGCAGCTGAAGCAAGATGGCATTTCTGAGCCCCCGGCCTGTGCTCTGCTCATTTTGGTGGGGCCGGTGCAAGTAGGAGTGGCCGTGACTAGTGCTGGAGAGCTGAGAAACTCTTTGTGCTAATTTGTACTTGATAGGGGTTTTTTGTTCTGTATGTTTTTGTTTCGTTCTTTCCACCACTGAGTGTGTCAGGATGAGGGAAACCTAAATTAGTATGATCTAGTTATTTAAAGAATTTAACAATTCTTGGTCAAGTCTTAACACATTTTTGTTCTTATGAAATTGCTGAACATAATTAGACAAACACTTTAACCTTCAATCTTTGCAGCGTAGAGCAGTGGTTCTCCCAACTGGAGAGTGTGTCGGAGTTGCCTGGAGCCTGGAGCGTTTGCCAAAACCCAGATCGAGGGATCCCGCTTCCAGAGCCTGGTCAGCAGGTCTGGGTGGGGACTGAGAATCCACATATCTTGCAAGTTCTCAGAAGGTGGGAGACTGCTGCCCGGGGGGACCACACTTGCACCAGCAGTGGTGTCGGGAAAGGCGCTGGAAATGAGATAAAAATGTATGTGTTTACAGCTCCATAATGCTACCAATAAATATTTGACTTTATGTAAGTTACTCAACCCCCCTAGTCCTCTGTTTCTTTCCTGTGGAAAATGAAGGTCATGACTGTTGGAGCTCACATAGCATCAGTTGAGATGGTGTACGAGAACCTCGGAAAAAAAAGAGTAAGGCTCTGTAAATGCATTGTCTTATGATATCCTCTGTATTAGCCATGAATGGTTACTTTGTATTCACGTGTATTCAGGGCGCTGTGCAAGGGAGTGGAGGGCAGCATATGAAAAGGGAAAGAACAGCAAAAGTGTGGCGAAGGCCCAGCACCAAATATGTGAAGGGGACATTAAGAATTCAGGGAAGGAAAGGTAGCAGTGGGCTGCTCGGTGGCCTTTGCCCCAAATGTACTGTGTAAAGACCATCATTTCACAAAAAGCCCCTGGTTCTTCTGTGTTGTAGAACTGTCTAAGTGCAGAGGTGGGGTCCTGAAACCTAGAAGTCTGTCATGTGAGTGCGTTTTGACTAAAGTCTTCCCTTATGTGGACTCATTCTTAGCTTACTTACCTTAGGGTTTTGTAAAATAAAAGTATAAAATTACTCATTTTGCCAGCATTTAAAACTCATGATCTCAGCAAGATAGACTTGTAAATCCAAATATCAGAAAGATATAAAAGGTCATTTTCTTAGTCCTTACAGGCTACTATAGACCATATTATTGTCTATAAAGAACAGACATTTACTTATCCATCACAGTTCTGGAGGCTGGGAAGTCCAAGATCAAAGCACTGGCAGATTTGGTGTCTGGTGAGGGTCCCTTTCTGGTTGAGGGACAGTCATCTTTTTACTGTGACCTCACAGGGTGAAAGGGGCAAGGGAGTTCTCAGATGGGCCTTCCCTCTTATGACCTAACCACCCTCCGAAGCCCCAACCTCCTAGAACTATCACGCTGGGGAGTAGTTTTCAATATATGCATTTTGGGGGGGGTGGCTCCTTCTGATCGAACCAAATGAGTTGATGAGGAAAATCTCTGAGTGTCTTGATTTAAAAATATAGAGTATATAGAGTTGATAGTTGATCAGCACTGGCTGTTTTCTTCTAAGGCACATGACCTTGTTCGTTCGTAGAGTTTTAGATATTTTTATTACAGTTTAATCCTAAGGTTTTAAAGTTATACTTAGTAGTAGCTTTAGAAATTAATATTGAATGCTAAATATTAATATTTTTATTCTGCTTTAAGTGATTTAATAGCTCACTATTTAAGATAATAGAGATCCAAGTATATATGAAGATCTGATGTATGATAATGCTGACAAAAATCACTTAAAAGATGGTTTATTTAATAAGTATCATGGGTATACCTGCCCATTCTTCTGGAGGAAAATAGTTTTAGGCACCTTTTTTACCCTATGTACAAGAATTAATTTCAGATAAATTATCATGCCAAACATTGTAAATATACAAATTGTAGAAACAGGATTTGAGTTGAGATGTGACTTGCTCCAAAGCCACGTGGTACATTTTAAGTGTTGATAGATGTCATTGTGTTATGTTGCCTAAAGGAGTAACGTTTCTGTTGCTCACCATTTGATTGTTTCTGGGGTTTTTTTGGTCATTATAAATAATGCTGTGATGAACATCCTCGTATGTAAATTGGCAAGTGGATGCATGAGTATTTTCTTAGCACAAATTCTTAGAAGGAAATAACTGAGGTAAAGGCTATTTTGAAGGCTTTTCAAATGCATTTCGAAATTGCTTTTCAGAAAGGCTGTGTGTGTGGATTTAATGATTTTATTGTGCTGCATTCAGTATCTCACTATTTTTCTGTTAAAGATAGATCATTGTTATAGAGAAGTATTGCACTCAAGTTTCTGATGAACCTAGGACTTCATGTGAAATCTGGAGTTAATATTTTTTATCCATTTTATCATCTGTTATAACTTAACATGTTAATAAGCTCATAAAGAAAATACCACTTCTTTGATCCCAAATGTCTCCTTCTCTAGCATTATTCAGAGGGCTCTGTTAGGGTCCAGTCCCAAGAGACAGCAGCTGTAGGGTTCTCCTTTCCAGCATATCCACATACCAACAGTGCTGTGCTCAGAAGCCCCTCCACTCTTACAGTCTCGGAATTACATCTCTTGGCACAGAGAGCTTGCTGTTAACATGGTTTCTGTCGCTCTCCATTATCTGTTCAACGGAAGTACATTATATTTCCAAGCTGTATTAAAAACGTGTCCTGTCTTAAGACTTACTCCTTTGTTTTGTTATCTTTCATGTGTACAGTCTTTTTGGTAGAATCTAGAATTTACTGGGTTAATTCTGAAGGCCATGAACTGTGCTTTCTATGAATTCTAGTCTTCCTGTGAGGATGCATTCGCTTTGTGGAAGCCACCACAGGGTTGGTACAGCATTCTTTATTTTTCTTGCACATACCTTTTGTGCCTTCATCTGCAACCAACAAGAGGCAGAGTTGAAATAATGACGTCTCACGAATTGTTTGATGTACATAGAGTACCTTGTGAGTTGCCATTTTACTTAAAATTTTTAAATAATATATCATGCTAAATATTATCCCTTGTGCCTAAGGAAAATGAAAGAAAGTTCTTTCTAGAGCAGAGGGTTTTATGTCCTACAGTATTCCGTGTGAAATAGGGTGGAGATGTGTCATCAGTCACAGTGCACTCCAGACTGAATTTAGAGCGTCTACATCTTGAGATCAGAGTTACCTAGGTCCTGTGCAATGGGGGTTTTGGTTTCGTTTTTACTTTTTAGCACAGACTTAGACTACTGTGCCGTGAGGTGAAAAGTACAGGCATTGTGTAAGTTGGCCATGAACAATAACGTTGTCATTCTTTGTGTAGACAGTTTTATTAATGCACATAAAGGCACCGCTTTTTACTATTCCCCTTCTATTCACTGTAAACTAATTAATATGCAAACAGAGCCTGGAATCATGACTTCTTTTTCTTTGCATAGATAGCCTAGTTTAAATTTAGCCAGAATGGAAAAAATCCTATTTCCGTGCATGTGACACTAAAATAAAACAATGCAGCTCCATTTGCAGTCTCCCAAAATGTGCATCTAAAAATATATATTTAGATATGTTACATAAAAACATAATATTTGTTAAATGTCAGCACAGCTATCACAATTATGAAGATATTTGTGAAGTCAATGTGAATTTTTAGCTTTACCTACAAATATATATACATGCATACATGTATTTCTCAGTAGATTTACAGATATATGTATCTCAGTATATATGAACATATATTGAGATAACACAGTTACCAGTGATTTATTAGGAAATTTGCAAATTTTAGGTATCTTGTGATGTTTAAATGAGCCCATAATATTTCAGTGCCTGAAACTTTTTAACCTTTACATTTTACTTCTTCCCTTCAGATGAATTAGTATACTCAAAATCAACATGTACGGCAATGTAAAAATTACGTAGGTATTGCGCGTCTTACCAGGGATTGGTTTAGAGCAGTCCCTTTGGACCAGTTGGTTATAGCACACATCTCACATGCCTTCCACCCCCAAAACCTGTCCTTGTTATTGCTGGATACTTACTGTTATCCCTTCTTTGATTTTATTGGAATTGTGTTAATTAGAGTATCTTTGCCCATCTCTGATGCAATAGTTCTGTTTTCCTCCATCCTTATACTTGATAGAAGACTACTAAAGGTGAACTTTGAGAACATGTAGAACAAGTCAGGATTCTCTTGTACTGATTATATCCATTCAACAGGTGTGTCCAGGAACTTTCCGCATGCTTTGTGTGATATTATTACTATGACAAGTGATGGTTTAGGAAAGAACAGACGTCTTTTTTTTTTTTTTAATTTTTTTTTTTTCAACGTTTTTTATTTATTTTTGGGACAGAGAGAGACAGAGCATGAACGGGGGAGGGGCAGAGAGAGAGGGAGACACAGAATCGGAAACAGGCTCCAGGCTCCGAGCCATCAGCCCAGAGCCTGACGCGGGGCTCAAACTCACGGACCGCGAGATCGTGACCCGGCTGAAGTCGGACGCTTAACCGACTGCGCCACCCAGGCGCCCCGGAAAGAACAGACGTCTTGCAAGAGCTCTTGTCATATTTCCTTCTGTTTTCATGTTTTGATATTTCTAGGAGGTGTTTTATTCTGGAAAAGATGAGCTTCTTATAATTTTATGTTTTGCAGTATTGCTCAGGTGCCTAGTTGAAATGAACATATTGGCTTATTTTGAACCTTCATTCATCATCCATGATTGTTAAAAGAGGCAACAATCATCCATGATTGTTAAAAAAAATTGTACAAGTGTTGGATAAACTCAACCAGCTTTTAGTAAGTTTATTTTAGCAAGGTAGGGGAAAGAACTACCGATTTAATGGCCCCACCTACTTTTAAATCATGCAAACTAAATTTCCTTTTTTTGTTTTAACATCTCTTTGCTTTTTGATCTTTAGTATTTTATTTATTGGTAGCATTTGTTTGCTAGGAATAGATGTTTTTAAGAGTTACAACCCCTCCAAAAAAAAAAGCACATCTGTGTTCATAATGCAATATTTATTAATATAGATCATATTACTTTACTATATCAGTACCTGATGGGTACGTGAATTATTTAAAATGAGCATCTGTGCACTATTTTATGATATTTGAAATAAAATGAATTTTTAATATTCATATGTAATACAATCTGCCAAGAGTATCCTGGTAAAAGTTTTCAAATCCAAATGGTAAGTCAGCTGCAGTGTTTCTCCCTCACTTTATAGGTCAAGCAAGCCTAAAGTTGGACACAACCTTCAGTGAAATTTTTTTGCTTCAAAAATGGGATAATTATGTATATATTTATACATCATTATGCTAATAATTTTCGAGTCAGTTTAACTTCCAGCTTGCTTGCATGCCTCTTCTGTCCTTTTTTTCTGGAATTAATGCTATCCAAAAATAAAGCCAGAAACATCAATTTAGCCGACCTCACTTTCTCCCTAAATTTAGAAGTTTTATATAACACAAACTTTCTTTAAAAGTTTTCTTAAAGAAAAATTTTCTCAATGGAATTATTTAAACCTGGAAATTGTGAATCTTTTTATCAATCTTTTAAAAAACCCTTAATCTTTGGGAGACTGTGTGGCTCAGTCTGTTAAGCATCCTACTTGCACTCAGGTTATGATTTCATGGTTCGTGAGTTCGAGCCCCACGTCGGGCTCTGTGCCGATGGCTAGGAACCTGGAGCCTGCTTCAGATTCTGTGTCTCCCTCTGTCTCTGCCCCTCCCCCGCTTGCTTGCTTGCTTGCTTGGGCGCGCGTGCTCTCTCTCTCTCTGTCTCTCTCTCAAAAATAATAAAACATTACAAAAGAACACAAAATCTTAATCTTACCAAGAAAATTTAGTGTTGGTTTCATTCAGGTGTTAGTTTGAAACAACTCCTAAGGGTCAGATTGGATTTTCTGGTTAGCTGAAACCAAGGCCCTGGACCTCAGGACCTCTCTGTTGGGAGTATGCTCATGGAGCCTCTCCCCCTTCCAGAGGCTGCTGGAATTTTACCTGCCTTCTCTCCCCACACATCTAGGCTGACAGAGTCTGAAAAGAAGGCAGAATTTGCTGATAGGTTAGTTTGTGATAGTATTTTTCTCTTTGGAAGAAATTATATTTATTTTGGTGGATCACATTTTAGAGAGCTCCTTTCTGTTGAGTTGATTCTGGTCAGTGTTTGTGAGCCAGACTGACCACAGAGTAGGATCTTAGCCTTATTCGTGGCTGTGAATCCTATGAAGCTATTTGTCTTAGCTGTCAACGCAGTTTGCTAATTAGGTCAGTCTAGGGGTTAAGGGAGGTGAAGGACTGAAATAATCATTGCATTCTCAGAACAAAGCCCACTCATTTTGTTCTGTCTCATAAACCCAGAAAAGGAAGATAAGTTTGGATCTTGCTGTTGCTTCCATCATATTCCTTGCTGTATCTGAAGATTGAGGAAGATATTTAAATAAGTACCTTAAGAGTGATAAGGTACATATGTAGGTTATACTTATTTTCATAATGTTTTTTATCCTCAAACTTAAACCTGTTAATTGTAGAACATTTGGAAAATACAGAGAAATATGAAAGAAGGACATTTAAAAGTACCAACGATGTCACCATTTAGAAGTATAATTATTTAATGGGTTTCCTTCTGGCCTTTTCTATTCATATGTTTAATTTGATTTAATTATTGCTTTATAGTGTCTAACAGTAGCTAGTAGTTTCTGAGTGCTTATTTGATAGAAGGTAGTGAGCTAAGAGCATTACATCTGGTATCTATTTAATGTTCTGAAATCTATGAGACAGTAATTTTCCAGTGATGAATCTAAGACTTAGGAGCTTTTGCACCATGTCAAAAAATGAGAAACTTCGGACATCTCGTCTGCATGAGAGGGTAACGGTCTGTTTCTCCTTCTTCCTCCCTTCTAAGTACAACTCTAAACCCTAGAAACAATGCAGGAGCAGAAAAGAACTCTGAAAGGTGGGAAGAAGCAGGTGACATGTTTTGGGACCTTTGCACTGGAGGAACCATACAATGGCAGGGCCTACCACACTCCCCTTGCCAGGAAGATCCAGCCAGACCTGGCCCATCTTGACCCCCGAACTAGTGATACAAGGCAGCTCCAGTGGGCGCCTTCCTTCCTTGGGTCACACAGGAGCAAGCTGTGCCGCGTGCCACAGCAGCAAGAGAGTTCAGTAGGAGCCCCTCCAGCGTTCACCAGCCAGGGCACGTGTGCACCATCCTTGCTGGGCCTCAGATGGCTCTTCTCCTGGACAGACATCTGGGCATCTGGCACTTCCTGCTGCAGCACACTGCCATAGCTAATGGCCGAGCCAAGTAGCCTCTTTGTCACCACGGACCTGAGACTCCTCTGCCGTGCTGAGACACACTAGGTGGCCAGGAGCCACAGGCAAACGGGATCCTGTCACCGTAAGCACTAGGCCAGGGAAGCCTCTTCCAGCCTTTGGCCCAATCACCAACCCCCTTTCCAGTGAGAGCCACGAGGCAGCCAGGCCTGGGGAAAGCCCTTCCAGCCTCTCAGGCAGCACCAGCAGGACCTGTGGGTGTCCCATTGGCCCCAGACGAAGAAAGAAGACCAAAGAACACTATAAAGACTCTGAAAATTAGGCGGTCTTTGGAACCACAGCCCACAAAACTAGGCCAGGACCTTTGTGCTGAACCTAGACAGGGTGATGGCCCCAACAGAAAATCAGCAAGGGTAGAGAAGAGCTTAACAACGCTGTTGCCAACAGGACTTAATTGGCATTTCTAGGACATGGTGGATTCACACGAAGAATCACTAACAGAAAGATAACAGGAAAGTCCCCAGGTAAAATGAGATCACACAGTTGTAAATGATACATGGGTCAAAGAGGTCTTAAAGGCAATAAAAATACGTAGAACCAGGTGGAAGTGAAAACAACATATCAAAATATGTGGGATACAGCTAACACGGTTCAGAGAGGGAGATTTATAGTATTAAATTTTTACATAAAATTGATGAAATGTCCGCAATCATCTCAGTTCCTACCTTAAGAAATTTGGAAAAGAAGAACAGAGAAACCCAAACAAACAATAACCCTGAAGCAAGCAGAAGGAAGGAAATAATAAAAAGCAGAAATAATGAAATTGAAAATAGGAAAAGAATCAAGACCATCAAGAAAGCAAAAAGCTGCTGCTCTGCCAAAAAGAAAAAAAAAAATCATTCAAGTTGATAAATTTCCAGCAAGACTGAGAAAGACAAATCACTTAACACAGGAAGGAGATGGGGCAACACTACAGATCCTAAAGCCATTAAAAGAAAAATGAGGGGCAACATTATTCTCATGTATTTACCAGCTAAGAAGAAAGGGACAGTTTGTGTACAACTACAAACAACCCAAACGCAAACAAGAGTTTCCTCCCATCAAGGAAATTGATGGGGGAGATGGCTGTGGCTACAGAAGAGCATTGGCCAGGATTCTTGTGGTGACAGACACATGAACCTCCACGTGTGCAGAAGTTGTATAGAACCACACACACACACTCATACTCGCAAGTACAAGTCAAACTGGTAAATCTCAGGAAGAGCAGTGGGTTATCTCCACATCAGTTCCTGTCCCATATCCTACTATAGTTTTGCGAAATGTTACTGTTTTCGGGGAAGTGAGTGAAGGGTCCCCAGAATCTCTCTGTCATTTCTTACAACTGCATGCGAATCTGCAAATATCTCTATAAAATTCTCAATTTTTTTAAGAAAGCTAACAACTTGTTGATTTAGGAGTCGAAACCGATAAGTGCGGTTCCAGAACCTGTGTTCTCAGGGGGACAGCTGTGTTGCGATGTTACTCTGACGCATTGCGCGGCTAGTAGTTTTATGCAATCGTGTGCATCACACTATGTGTAAATTTGAAAGTGTGTGCGTGTATGTATACATGCGTGTGCATATCTATCTTTATCAGCAATGACCAGTATTAGATAATAGATATATTTTTCCTGTCTCTGTCACGTAGTTTGAAAGTTCCATTAAATACTGGTGCTTGTACTCACTGAAGACTCTTTAGGTTCCAAGTGGCATAAACGTGACCTGACTTAGTAGGGAGAACAGGTTGAAACTGCCAGTATGGCTGCCAAATGAGACCATTTCGACTTGGAGAAATGGTAGTTTCATAGGGCTCAAAGACACTGCTGGCACACAGGATTTCTCGGATCTTAGAGTAGGTCATAAGATCAAAGGAATTGTAGAGAGGGACAAGCAGACGGTGTTTGGTGCAGCACAAATTGTGTGGACGGGGAGCCCGAGATTGCTCCCGTATGAAGTCATGCGAGGGCTGACCCAGACGTGGCCGACAGGGTGGCCCCTGGGAGCCAGGAGCTGCCGCTGCGGCCTGGGTCTTTAGTGATCAGGACAGGACATCGAAGTGATAGTTGAATCATGAACGTAAAAATGATTTTTGAGTTTGGGGAAATTTTTTTCCCCACACAGGTTTCCCACAAACCTGTCAAAATTAGAGACTACCGAGATGTTTCTAATGGTAGCATTTACACAAGGCATATGTATAAACATTTACTATACATTTTAATGGGCAAATATGTATTCCACTACAAATTCATATAGTCACTTTTTTCTGCCATACTAGAGGTGATGTTGCGAAGAGTATTTGAAGGCAGATGTGTGAATAATGGGTATGAGAAGCAGCGGCTGAATGTTTTAAACTTTCCTGTGACACGCAGGATGTGTGTTTTGAAAACCTAAGACTGAAAATAGAAAGAGAGCCTGTCCTCTGCAACTGAAGGTATTTTCCTTAAAGCTTTTAGTTTGTAACTCAGATGCCGAACCGAACTATGATGTGTAATTATTTTTATTATTATAAAAGTCAGATGGGCACTTGGAAATAAAATCCCAAACAGTACAAAATAATGATTCTTGCACGGATTTTATAATTTAGTAACTTTCTACTGTGCAGTCTGACCTCATAGCTCATAAGCACAGGAAGCCTCTGTTTGAACAGTGCAGTTTTGTCCTTTGTGAAATGGTAGTGAACGTTAATGTCCACCCTGTCCTTCAGTGTGGCTTACACCGAGACCCTTGTGAACTTTGCTGGGGTCCATTTCTGGAAAACGGTATTTTCTCTACCAGAAAATTACTGTGTTACTTTTGCTAGATAGCGGCAACAAGAAAAATGCACGTGTCAAAGTCTTCTTTGGTACCAGGATACTTAGGAGCCCCGTTCCGTGGCCAGATGTAGTAATCAGCTTCCTCGGATGGAGCTAATCATTTGTCCTCTTCTCTGGTCTTGCTGTAACTTTCACTTGATCCATCTGAAGCCCTGTTGTGAAAACAGTGTCCACTCAAGTCACTTGAATATCTCTTTCCAGCTTCTAAACTGTTTTTGCAATAGTAAATATTTGAACTTCAAGGTAATCCTGCAAAGTGCAGACAAAGTTGACACTGTGCTTTTTCCTTTAAAAACCTGCCTAAAGAGGAACAAGCAGGTGAACTTACTATCACCAGCACAGACTATAGACTTCACCAGGACAGGGACTCCATTTTTGTTCACCATGCTGGCCCTACCCCCCAGTACAGTGCTTGACAGTTGATAAATGTTTCAAGATGATTGATGTTTGAATAAACCTCAGAACTCCTCAGAACTTGGAAGAACACAGAAAAACTTGTGTTGGCAGAAGAGAGAAGTTCACAGCCCCAGGAGACCAGAATGTAGCTCAAAGCAACCTGTCACAAGCACATTCCTTTGAAGTCTGGTGTTTTATCTTAAAAACTCATACAAACTTTGAATTCTGCTTCCTATTACAATTGTTTATTTTATCACAAACTTAATGTAAATGTTATTTATCCTGAAATAATACGCATCTGGAAAATGTGCTGTACATGTCCTGAATATGCCTAACATATCTTTAGGGTACTTGTTTTGCTTTTGAGAAATACGAGTGTGCAATCAATTACTTCCTATCTAAGGACTATGTATATGCTGGTGACATCCAAATTATGCCTTTCACCTTTTCCTTACCCCTGAATTCATCCTCTTAGTTAATGGCAACTTTGCCTTTCCAGTTGGTTGGGGGAAAAATAACACGCGCACACACACACACACACACACACACACACACACACACAAAAACTGTTGCATCATCCTTGACTTGTTGCTTTCTCTCAGTTTACATCCAGTTTATTAGGAAATACTGTTGTTTCTACTTTAAGGATATATCCTGAATTTGATCACTTGCAATCGCCCCTTCTACTGCTACCAGACTGGCACCATCATCTCTGTTGAGTTAATTAAACAAGGAGGCCATTAGCCTGAAGAGGCTTTAATGCCGTAGCAAACTAAAATCTCAGCCTGTAAACGCCTTAAGGTTACAAAGTCAAAACGCTAAACAGGACCGATCACAAACAGCCAACTAGTCTTAAAGCTATAGCCAGTCAATTCTCTTTCTTTGCTTCCGCACTTTTTCTTGGTCTTTCCCCCGGCTTCTGTGGCAGAGGGCTCCTGGACACTCACCATTTGCTGCTGCCCCACTCTAGTCCATTAGCTCAAGTAAACTCTTAAAATGTTTAACGTGCCTCAGTATAGCTTTTAACATCTTCCACCAGCTTTGTGCAGTAGTCTCGTAACTGATCTCTACGTGTTGTCCCTTGCCCCAGTCTCGTGTCCTCGTGGCAGCGGGAGCACGCATGTCAGGCCCTGGTGGGGCCCTGCACGGCTGCTGTGCGTGGTCCGTCTGATCAGAGTGAAGGCCCGAGTCCCGCCTAGCCCGTGCCGTGGCCTCGCCTCCTTGATCTCTGTTCCCGACACTCCGGCCTCCAGTGTGCCCTGACTCGCTGCTGCTTCAGGACTTTGCAGCTGCTGTTCCCTCTGCCAGCCCTGCTCTTTGCCCAGAGGTCCAGGTGGCTCCTCCTATCCCTCGTTTGGGTCTTTCCTCACAAGTCACACTGGCAGTGAGGTCATTCCACATTCATCCCATATAAAATTTCACACCTACTACCAGACATGTCCTTTTTCCCCCTTTATTATCTTTTTTCTTGACACCACACCTAATGTACTATCTGCTTTATGTGTTGAAAGCATTAATTATCTCCTCCCCCGACCCCCTTTCTCTCAAAAATCGTACCTCTAGACTTTAAGATTGACCAGAGTGGCCTAGGGTGGCACCGTACACATCCCAGTCAGGCCACGAAATCTTAGTTTAGTTCTGATCTGGGACCAGAGTTGTATTAGAATGGGGTCTTTTAACTGTCCCTCGCTCTTTCCTTGGGTTCAGAGCCCTAATGCTTACCCCCGAAGTCTAAAGCCTACTTCCTTAGGTTGTTAGGTCAACTGCGTGCCGACTTTCTCACTCCCCCTCCTGACTGTGGCTCCTGCTTGCTCCCCGCATCAGGGTCAGAGCTTCTCGGGGAGACCACCGTGTCCTTTCTGGTCCCCTACTTACTCCCACATATCCCAGCGCATTTCTGCTTAGTAGAAACTGTGAGCGTGTTGTAGAGTCTGGGCAGACCACTCGTGAAGAGAGTCGCTAATCAGGGTCTGTTTTCCTTCAATGGTAGCTGCTGGCCAGGCGTACTGCCTGGTACGTAGTAAGTGTTGAATAAACTGTTTTTGAATCGAGGCTGGTCTCCTAAATTTGAATTTGATTACTTAGTTTTACTATATGGACTCCATGTTGTTCCCTTTACATTTTTGCCTGCTGAAGCTGCAGGAGACCCATCAGAGGCCAAACTCTGAAGAGCATATATTCCCTTGTCTAACAAGCAAGCTAAGTAAGTTTTTCTGAATATGTATTTAAGCAGAATTCACTATGGGGCTGGACTTGGATTTCGAGCATGTTTTTGTAAGAAACCCATAAGTTAAGAATATTTCACTTTGTTTTCATAGTTTTCTTTTTAAATTCACATTGCTTTCATATTCTTATTAAAATGCATTGAGGAAGATTAATTTAACAAAAATGCCAGTGGGAGAGAATACAGAGAAAATATGCAATCGTAATAAATAGTTGAGGTCTCTGTTTTTCAACATCCTGCGGCTATGTTTGCAAAGTTGATCTCGGACAGGATGCCGCGCCGTGGGGCCACGGTATGCTGTCTCAGAGCCCGGGTTCACCCGGGGAATAGAGTTTGGGTGTTTGGGAAACTCGCACAGTGCCCCAGTGAAAAATGATTCTGAGTGCAAGGCAGATCCTGTCTCCAAGGAATTCAGACCATATTGTACAGTTTCCAAAAATAGCTTGCCATCACCAGCTTTGACCCCTGTCTTTAGAACAGCATTTTTTATTTACTCAAGTAAGTCCTGTTCATTGTAGAAAATACTTTGGTATATTCCTGTGTAAGTTTAAAAAAATTTTTTTTAGTGTTTGTTTATTTTTGAGAGAGAGGGAGGGAGACAGAGCACGAGCGGGGGAGGGGCAGAGAGTGAGGGAGACACAGAATCGGAAGCAGGCTCCAGGCTCCGAGCCATCAGCACAGAGCCTGACGCGGGGCTTGAACCCACGAACCTCGAGACCATCACCTGAGCCGAAGTCTGGTGCTCAACCCTCCAAGCCACCCAGGCGCTCCTCCTGTGTAGGTTTTAAAGGGAAAAAGTGGTATGTAGGCTTGTAGTTTGAACTGAGATCATAAGGCAGCACAGACACTGACTTCGTAAAGTGGAGAAGGTGGAAAAGCTTGAGTGCTAAGAACTCACAACAAGAACAGGTGGCCTCTCGTGGAGACCGGAGCAGGCTTGGACTCTTCTGTGGGCAGTTCAGCGGCCCGAGGTACGTGTACACTCAGTTCTGCTTGCGCCTTCCCCGCTACTTTGGATTTTCACACACGTGTGAGGGCGTAATAAGTATTTTCAGCTGTACAAGCCCTTAACAGCTTTCTGTATGAACACCCACCCTGAAGTCTGTTTGGAGGAAACATTTAAATATGCGGGCTAATAAACACCCGGCAGGGAGGTGAGGAGGATCAGATCCCCTAGGAAAGTTGACTGATGTTGTCAAATGTCAAAAAAACAATCCAATTTAGTAACAGGTCTGATGTCCTTTATTCAAGGGAAAAGAGTCCGTGGATTGTTGACAAAGCGGAACGCTGTTCCTGAGGGGTTTGGGGGGCAGCAGGGAAGCGGAAACAGGGCCTGATGTGCTGGGAGGCCACGGATTTCCTGGAGAGGCCAGCAGGTCCTGTTTTCTGGAGTAAGGTGAGCTAGCTAAAGTAAAGCGGAGTTGGAGGACTGTGACTGCTACGTGTTAGATTTCCTTGACAAGTGTTTCCCCTAGCGCAGGCTGGCTTGGGAGTTGATTTGTGCTGTGGACAGGGCCATGGGGGCTGCCTCCATTTTGTAGGTCCTGACACGGGAATTGGCTTTATCACTGCCTTTAAAAAAAAGTCAAGATCTAAAGAAAAGAAAAGAGAAACCATAGCCCAAGTAATCTGGGACTAAAATTCCAGACATGAGCTGCATTGTTGGGTGTGGAGGGGAAATGAAAGGGAAGTGACTGCAGGCGCATGAAAACATAAGAAAGGATCTTATATGCAACCACTTTGCGTACAAAAACAGAGGTACAGCTTTGAAACCAGCAGGAAAATCTGTCTAATCAGAAATAGGAAAGGGAGTGGGATGGGGGAAGAAAGCAAAGAGAAAGGACCACGTTAAATGGAAAATATGAGAAGAGTGGCCAGCATCTAATGTGATAGTAATTACAATGCAGGTTACTGGGTTATCCATTATACAGAGAAATTCTACGACTGGATGGACAAGTCACAGAAATGAGTTATGTATAAGAAACATACTTCAAAAGAAAGGCAGTGAAAGGTTGAAAATAAAAGGATAGAAAAGGGATCTCCTACACAAATAGGAACCGAGAGAAAGTAGTGGTAACTTCAGGGGAAGGTGAGGGAGAATGAGGGATATTATGTACTGATAAAAAGAGAGTTAGAACAAGGTGTACTCCTTGAAAATACGGGCCCTTAACAATTCAGCTTGAAAATACACGAAGCAACGTTAGAACTACAGAGAGGGAGAGAGGAAATCAACAGTTATGTTGGGAGAGTTTTACCACTGCTCCCAGAAACCTAAGCCCTGCAGTGGAAAAAATAAGCAGACCTGGAGAAGAGCTGGACAACACGATTAGTAAGTCTATTAGCAATATTTCTAAAACTGTAGCCTGAACAAACAGAATGTGGTTTGGGGGCTCCTATGGAATGGTTCTAGAGAGCAAACTATGTATGGTGCCATCCAGGAAGCCACGAGGCTTTCCCAGGAAAGGGAGTGGTACACTTTAGGGTCCTTCAGTATTGTGCCATATGATAAGAAATTATCAGTAAATGACAGCCTCCCTCCCCATAAAACTGCTGTGGTTATGAAGTAAATAACATATTTCTAAATAACCCTTGGGTTGAAAGGGAAATAAAAATGAAATTATGATCTATTTAGACCTGAAAGATAATGAAGGCATTAAATGTCACAACTGTGGGATGCAGTTCAAGTGATGCTTAAAGTGATTTTATAGTCTTAAGTTCATCGGTAAACAAGAAAGTTTAAAAAGTAAGTGAGCTAAGCAGTCAACTCAAACGTTGGTAAAAAAGAACAACAGAACAAGGAAACAGGAAGGAAGGAAATAAAGGTAAGTACTAAAAACAATAAAATACAGAATAATAACACTAAATGATAACAAATTTAAGAAAATCAAGACCTGGTTCTTTGAAAGATAAGTAAGATCTCCGACAGACTGAACAATAAGAAAAAGAAATAATTAGGAAATAGCTATAGATCAAAGACATTTTCAAATGATAAAAGAATATTGGAACAAATATTATTTACTAGTAAATTTGGAGAAAAAACTAAACAAAATTAATGTTTCCAGAAAAAATATAAAATGTCAAGATTGCCATGAGAATAAGTAGATAACATGATTAGAGGTCAATGTATGATCACATCAATACATGAGACATGTAGTCAGAGACCTTTCTTCCCAAAATGTCCAGAGAGAATTTTATAGATGATTTCTGGCAAACCTTTAAGAAAAACCACTTAGTATCTTTTATAGGTCTTTCCATAAAATAGACGGCAGGTCATGATGCCCAGCTCCTAAAGCTGTTGAAGCCAGTGTCAGAAAATATATGAATGTAACATTAAAAGAACGAAGGAAAAAGTACGAAGACCTCAAATGGTGTAGCAGAAGCGATTGATGAAGTTCAACACCTGTTTGTGATTTTAGAGACACACGCAGCTGACATCTTAGGAACGGAAGGGAACTTCCTTCAGGCTACCAACCAAAAACTGTATCAGACTACCCTGAATGGGGGTTTTGGACAATTCCCTCTATTACTGGGAAGGAGGCAAGCAGACCTGCTGTCTTTTGCAGTTTAGTGCAGGAAGCAAGTCCTTGCGTGTTTTCAGGCGGAAAGAGATGTAGTGGATTAGGTACTTAAGTTGTGGGAAGGGCTTGGAGGAGCAGGTTGGGGGCAGAGTTCAAGGTCACCCCACAGTAGTTATGGTCCAGAGGGCAAGAGGCTGTTGTTGCTGCTGCCACTTTCCTGACGATTTGCGTTTGACCCCTGCAAGCAGATAGATGCCCAGGTGGAGACCCTGGCCCGAGAAACACGTCTCCCCAGCTGGCTTTCCAGCACCCACCACAGCAGGGGCGTCCTCTGCGTTGCCTCCCTCTTGCACATCTCTTGAGAGGGCCCCTCCAGTGGCAGATCCCAAGTCATTCACAACTTAGCTTCAAAGAAGCCTGAGAAACATAGCTGTATTCCAGACCTATTTAGACAGAGGTAGAGTGGAATGAAGTTTGAGAGATTCGGTCAAAAGTATCCTTTATCTCTCTATCTCTGTCTATTCTTTCACTGTCTCTGCTGGTGCTTGACCTAGCACTGATGTCCTGAGGAATGCTACCCAGGAAGAAAAAGAAGTAAAAACTTAGTTTTGGAAGAACTAGATAAAATTATCATTATTTATGGACAACAAGGTCATCTTCATTAACAGACTATAATAAACTGTTACAACTAATGAGTATGGTGACATGGGGGTATATATGATCAATCTATAAGAATCAATATGATTCCTCTATTAGTAATACCAATTACCATAAAACATATCACTCATAATAACAGAAACTATATAGTGTGAATTAAGAATGCACAATATCTCTTCAGATAAAATATTTTAATTCTAATAGATTATGTAAGTAATAGACTTTTTGTTTTCTTGGATGTGGTATTCAGAAGGCCTCACTCAGTTCTTCCCCAATTAACCTTTCAATTCAATTCAATCTCTTCCAAAATTTTGTGTGTTTTTGAAGAATTTGATAAACTTCAACAAAAGCATAAAGCAACAGGGGAAAATTGATAAATTTGATTAAGTTTTGAATATCTGTGCCCTGAAGCCATCCGTAGACAGATGGACAGGTGACAGATGGGAGATGATGTGTGTGATGTCACTACCTAGAACTGCAAGAAACTTGCCCAAAACAGCGGATAGCAATCCTAATAGGAAAATGAGAAAGACATCCTAGCTTCTATTTCATAACAGAGCAAACCCAGAAGGCTAGCCAGCATATGAGGAAATCACCAAACTCATTAGTAATCGGAGTAATGAGAATTGAAGCAACAATGTGATAATCACTATTAAACTAGTAATCATTAGAAAGCTGAAAAATGAGTGAAGGAATTCGCATACAGTAATAGTGCAGACTCTTTCGGCTACAGTGGAGGACAGTCTGGAAGTTCTTAAACTAGGAACACAGGCTCTGGTTCAGCATTAATCTCCTGGGTATGTATCTGAGGGCATTGTCAGTAACTGATGAATGGATGTAGAGGAGGTGTTGGTGGCAATGTTGATTTCCAGAGGCAGGAAGGAAGCTTGGGTGCCATTCTAGCAGTGCAGTTGGGTGGGGTGTCGAAGCTACACACAATGAGTGATTGGAAACGACTCCCGGTATTGTCCACAGAGAGCCAGGTTACGTGTCACAAAACAGCAGCGTGGGGAGGAGGAAACTGAGGGAGATGTGTAGGATAACACCAGGATTCATTTGAGTTAAATGTGCATGTGCACAGAACAATACGTATTTTTAAGAGCACATTCAAAAAAGAGAGACCCAACAAAGCATGTTAGATGGTCTCAGGGTTCTAAGGAGCGGTGCAATGAACATCTTTGGTGCGATGAACATCTTTGCCATGGATTTAGCTGGTCTCATTCCAGGTTATCTGCCTAGAGAGGGGGAGTGGTGCTCTGCAGTTTGCTGACTGTGTGACCTCAGGCAAGACCTCTGTCCCTCCGTGCCTGACTTTTACATGGGCTCTGAGAATTAAGGGACTTGAACCTGTAACAAGATCTTAAGAGCGCCTGGCATATGATAAATGCTCAGTAAATGGTCGCTGTCACTATAGGGTTGTTCGTGGAAACAGAGCATGGGTTAACTGGTACAAACCTTTTTTTAAAAGGTGTATCAATTCATTTGTTCATTCAGCAAATATTTATTGAATGTCCAGAGTATGTCTTGGCATTTAGAAAAGGTAGGTAAGGGGCGCCTGGGTGGCTCAGTCAGGTAATCATCAGGTAACTGACTTTGGCTCAGGTCATGATCTTGTGGTTTGTGAGTTCAAGCCCTGTGTCGGGGCTCTGTGCTGGCAGTGCAGGAGCCTGGTTGGGATTCTCTCTCTCCCTCTATCTCTGCACCCCCCCCCCACAGTGCACACTCTTTCTCTCAAAATAAATAAAAAGCAAAGAAAAAGTAGGCAAAAATCCTTGCCTAGGTGGAACTAAACAAACAAACAAAAAATATGTTACACGGTAGAACGTCTTAGAGATCACCATGTAAAACCATGCTTCGTTTCCATGGTGTGCTGATTCAGATGTGCTCAGCATCTGGGTCATTTACCCACCTTTTCATTCTACATGTTTTCAATAGAGTGGCTGTTAAGAGATTTGTTGTTTAAATCACTGTCACTAATGATAATGTATGGATCGCTTCATTTACTGTATTAATCTTTGTTAGGTACCTTAGACTCTGATTCGCTGTCCCTAACTTCCCTCCAGATGAAAATGTTTTCCTTCTCTTCGCTCCCGTGACTCCATACCTCTCTGTGAGACCGGTAATCACCACTGCTTTTTGTATAGAGTCTACATACGTTTTTCCTCATTCTACTTCACTTTCTTTTGGTCAGGGACTATGGGTAGTTCATCGGTGAGTCCCTAAAATGATTAACATTCAAGGAGTTTGTGTCTAGTTGAATTTTGACCTTTTCCTCTGGTGTCCTTTGGGCTTCTTGTACGTATTCAGTGACCCTCAAGTTTTTTCTTTCCCACGGCCAAAGGACCTCAGAAATGACTTGCACCAGCAGTCTTTGGTAAAGAGCAGACTGTGGGCAGACCGAGCCTTTGTCATTAATGACACTACCTTTGGTGACATACCTTTGGTGACTCCACCTTTGGCAGACTCCCTGATAGGAGGTGGTTTTTTCCGGCATTGACTCACCTTGGGTCCTCTGGGATGGCTGTTGTTGATCACCTGATCCCTTCAGATGATCCCTGGCTCTTCAGATGCCAGTGAGGTCTGCTCCATCTTCGGGCGCACGTATCCATTTTATGTTGTTAGTAAACAGAAAGGATTTTCCCAAAGGAATTACAGGCAAATTGATTTAGCATCTTTTTTCATTATACAGATAAACATTTATTCTGAGTTTAACTGCTCTAACTTATTATTGAATACTTAGCGTGGCATGTTTTTTCTACTATCGATGGTTCTTTAGACCTTAATTTTCTCATTTGAAAAATTAATGAGTTGGTATTTTTTATATTTATTTACTCATTTAAAATTTATATCTTGCTTAGTTTTTTTTTCTAATGTTTATTTTAGAGAGAGAACTAGCGTGGGCGGGGGAGGCTCAGAGAGAGAGCGAGTGATAGACAGAGAGAGCAAGCGAGCGCATGGGGGAGGACAGAGGATCCGAAGCAGGCTCCATGCTGACAGCAGAGTCCCATGCAGGGCTCAGACCCACGAACCATGGAATCACGAGCTGAGCCGAAGTTGGATGGCTAATTGAGGCACTCTTGCTTACTTGAAAAATGCTGGTGACAGTGATACAGAGTACAAAAAAATACATCAGTTAGAAGTCACAAGAACAAGAAAAAACAAAAGTAGGCCCACAAGCTAGGACCTGATGTGAGGCTGATAGAGAGATGTGGAGACTAGGTCCTTTGCCATGAAAGTTGCTGATTTTCGTGATAACAGTGCATAGCAGCCATCAGGAAAAGGGAATCCCCAGCCAGTGTTCTCATCCCGAAGCCTCGTTAGATAAAGCAAATTCTTTGTTTCAGAGAAGCACAGTCACTTATGATGCTGGGACAAGAGGGTAGTTTTCGTGGGAAGTTTGATGTAGAGGACACTGCTTTCATGAGCAGTGTCCCAATTATAAGGCCTTACGGGGTTCCCCAGAGGGCTGCCTGTCCATGTGGGCAGTGAGGTGGCCCTGATGTGGGAGCCAGGACCAGAAGTGAAGACCTTTCTCTTGATGACAGCTCAGCGATCCCGAGCGGGGAGGCCCAGTGTCTCTGCCCCTGGGAGTCATTGGCTTCTGCTTTGCACTTATTGAAGGAAACTTCATCTTTGAACTTGGTCGTCCTGCATTACACACGTGTTACTTTTGGAGGAAGAATTTGACCTTAAACTTGTTCATGTCTGTCCTTTGTGACATGCGGTTAAGACTTGATGGCACCGACTATCTTACTGGGAAGTGTGTCCCTCGGTGTGTCTTAAGTGTGAGAAACCACCATTTTCTTTTGCTGCTGCTTGGCTGAGCCTCAGAATGTCTGTAACTGTGGCCTTAGAACCATCACTGACCATCATTTCCCGCTAATTGCTGTCTTTTCCTCACAGTCCTAAACCCGGCACCACAGCTCCGTCCTTTGAGAGACGCGGGGCCAGAAGCCTTTGGCGCTTTGTTCTCGGTGTAGTAGCAGCGTCCAGGTGGTTTGGAACAAGCCTCGAGCTGCCGCTTTGGTACCACCCAGCTAATGGTTCCCGTTCCCCAAACCACTGTCTTCCTCTCACTGGATGGTGAGGATTCCCATTTAATCCATCGCCCTTGTGAGAGTCTCTCAAACTCTGCCTTATCTGGAGACACTTCTTGTTTTCTAATGATACTCTTGTTTATAACAACATGATCAGTAACTCACGTCATAGTCAACAGATGGTAGTGGTCTGGTCTCGTCCCCCTGCTTGGCTTGCAGAGGCAGGCGCGGGCGGGTGTGACTTGCACGGATGGGTCCCCAGAGGCATTTCAAGCTTCGTGCCATAAAGTGCATTCTTTTAACACAAATTAATATTCTTTATTTTGTTCAGTGATTTTTGTCAATCCATAAATGCCTGGAATGCATTTTGCTTGCTTGCTTTTCATGCATGCTTCTTTAATCTATGGTGATTTATGTGTTTATCATTTGTAGTCAGAATTTCCCTGTCAGAGTATGTACGGAGACGTTTGTACTTAAAGCACATAGATTTGTTTTAAGTTTTCCCAAGTAGCTAATATTTTGTATTTTTTCTCCACTATATTTGTTTAATGAAATTAGGATCTTCCTAGTGGAATGTTTATTTTTGATACTGGAGTTAAGTGCCCTGTGTTATTTGATTTAGAGTTGGGTTACTGAAGTTGATGGTTTACTTAAATGTGACAGGTGGAGTTCCTCTCTCTGTATATACCAATATATTTTATATTTCATATTACCCATGTTTGTATACGGCTGTTTTATATTATCAATCTGCAAAATCTTGTTTGTAATGTTATTGGTGTTATTCTAGGCTATCTTTGTTGTTAATGAAATAACTTTTTCTTTTAGAGTTTATTATAAGGGAATTCCCAAGTACAGTTTTTGAAAAGTTATTGTTAGCTCATCCAAAACCCCTTGTAAAAAAATCAACTCGGAGAAACGTGAGGCGCTCGTGGAATACAGCTTTCTTGGTGATCAGATTTTTAACTCGGACAAGTAGTTTCTAGCGTGAGTTACAAGGAAGTGTCAAATGACCTGTTTTCTTAATGTCAAGTTAAATCTGCTGTATTTTTTAAGCTAATTGGTAAGCCTCTGCCTCTCCCTTAAAAAGTCCTCAGTCATTTTCTTCTTATTCTCTTATTCCTTTCTCTTACCTAAATTACTCACTTGCTATCCTATTAGGAAAATCCTCAAAATCTCCTTATCGAACATCTAAATACACAGGATTAATTGGCTAACTACCATTGCCTAACCATCAAAGGAAGGGCAGTGACCTGTTAAATTAAACTTTCAGATCAGCAAGAAGTGACTGAATTTTTTTTTTAATTCAATTCAATGCATATCTACTGGGTATTTACTATCAGAATACTAGGGATGATAGGAAGACTGATAAGTCAACAGTTCGTAATTTCAAGTAACTTACATTCTTTTTTCTGTTCCTTTGACAGACCTTTAATTTGTTTAATCGTATCTCATGAACTTTTGTAAAGTAAGCGATTTTTAATTTATGACCATCTGAAGCAAGAACGGCTCATTGCAGAGGATGTGGGATTAGTATCTTCTAGACCTTCAGGACGAGAATAGAGAGATCGTGTTCTTAATGGGTGTCTAAACCTGGGCTTGGCACAGGCGTCGGTGATTTGGGCTCCAAGAGGGAGAGATTCTTCCCGAGGAAGGAAGTCAGACACCACCACCTTCAGCTGGTTACACCGGCACACGTGGAGCGCTGGATTTTTCCACCGTTTTTATCGTGTTCCTGCCTGGCGGGCCAGTCCACATAGTTGGTTTCTGGCTTCTCTTCCCGTGTTTAATCAAAGCGTCCAGCCTCTGTTAGTCACCTCATTTGCCGTATTTTAAGGGGATTGACAGAAGGGGCTGAAGAAAGCATAGCCTCCTGCTAGATGGACCGACATGTTGCCTGCCCCGTATCTGACTGGACTCATCCCTCCCGTGTGTTCTAGAAAGACACAGATCACTGATTGACCCTAGGGGAGACAACTGGAATGTGCCAGAAGGAGCGTGGATTAAATAAGCCAGGCATACAAAAGGGCCTCGTAAATGCCTCACAGTGCACGCGTTCTATAAATGGTGGATTCTATTATTCTCTTACGAGTTTTTATCCTGACAGACTTTGTTGAGAGAAGGCGGACAGCCATTCATCGGTGGCTGTTTATCCAGTACCTGTTTTGTGAAGGGTATGATAGTGGGTATAGAGGATTTAATTGTGAACTAGACACATGTCCTCAGTGCCCCCGTAGAACTTTTAGTTATTTGGGGCATTCAGGCAAGTGCACGGGCTAAGCCGCGTGTAAGTGTGATAGTGATGAAGTGCAAGGTGCAACGGGCGTGTGTTCTCCGGAACTAGGACTACAGGAGCGATGAGGGAGCGTAAGGCAGGCTGGGGGCCCAGCACAAGCTCGCACCCTCCCCCGCCCCCCCCACGACGACCAGTGGGATGTGCGTGACATTCCTCAGGCTCTCCCGGCTGCCCGAGGACAAAGGAAAGGAAAAAAAAAATGGCTAACTGATAGAGATCACAGTCAAGCAGGACATGAGCCTCCATCAGTTTACAAATATCTTAGTAAATTACAAGGAAAAGGCAATCTTATCAACAGCCTAATCTCCAGAAACCTATAGACTCTGTTTCCTGGAGCCTCAACATCACCTTCCCTTCCATAGATGGGGGGAACAAAGGCAAGAAGGAAATGGCAGGTGAAATTAAATTTCCTTATAACCTGCAGCCCGTTGACAAATAACTTGCAGCAAATACAGAGTAGAACATTTCTCCAGGAACCCCCTACTGTCTTAAAGTTAATGCTTTACTAGAGGGAAAACCACCTTAGCTTGACATTAGTGAAGCCTCAGGTATCTCAGGAGTCCTCTGTAGCACATCACAGTCCCTCAGGAGGCCTCTCTTTTGTCCTTACCCCCCCCCCCCAACTGCATGGTATAGAGGAAGCCACTCTTCACAACCTCAGTGCAGCTCTTCCTGCCCACAAGTCCTGCCCACCGGCCCACAGGAGGACTGGCCTTTGTTCCCAACTAGGGCTACAGGAGGGTGCCCCATTGACAGGTGGAAGCTGGTGACAGCAGGTGAGGCAAGCAGTGTTCCCGCAGAAGCAGCCTGCTGCCTGAGCACCCGGAAGTGAGGGAGAGAACAAAGCACCCAGAACTTGTATGTGCAGCCCGGGTGTGGGACCAGGTAGGCCCTGCTCGAGCAGTGCCTTGAACCTGCTCTGAAGGAGTCTGGGCTCTATCCCACAGCAGTGCGGGAGCTATAGATGAAATTGCCGGGCTCTGACAAAATCCTTCACGTAGAAAGTTTCTGAGGTCTCAGAAGGAGGCTGGGCCAGGTTGGTGGAGTAGCCGCTATGCTGGCAGAGGCAGGGGCAGAACAGACCAGGATCCTGGAAGGCGCTGGTGCTGAGCTGCGGCTGCGAGGGCCAGAAGAGTGCAGCGACCCCAGCGACGTGGACAGTGGGCCCGGTCGATAGCTGGAGAGGCGACACGAGGAGCCCTTCTCTGCTGGGCCAGCCCTGGGGTTCCATATAGTCTTCGGTGACAGGCAGTGGGGTGGATCTGTTTGTTCTTGGGCCCGGGGAGGAACAGGTGTCAGGGAGCTGTGCCGCAGGACAGTGGATGCAGCTGCCCACGGAGGAGCAGCGGTGCTTGATGAGGTTTTGGGGTGATGGTGGGGTTTGGAGCCAACGGCCAAGAAAGAATTCTTGAAGACATCTTTGGTGCAAAAAGGTGATTTTGTTAAAGAACGGGACAGAAAGAGCTGCCCTGGGGTTGTGAAAAGTGGCTGGTTCTATACTATGGGGGTGCGGGAGATAAAGTCAAGAGGAAGTTTCCTAAAGGGGTTTCCACATACTAAAAAAGACTCCCAGATTCCTGGAGGCCCAGCTCTTGTCAGGCTAAGGAGGTTTTTCCTTCTAGCAAAGCATGATCATCAAGACAGGAGGGAATTCCTGAACTTTAGGCTTTGATGAGATTGCCCTTTTTTTCTAATTGTGCTAAGATCTTTGTAAAATGACGGAGACTCTTATCAAATGAACCATTTGTTTTCTGTCCTTTCCTTTGTCCTTGGGCAGTCAGAAGTGCCCGAGGAACATCACACATGTCCCAGTGGGGGGCGGGGTGTGCTAGCTTGTGCTTCCTCCTCAGCTTGCCTTATGCTGCCTCCTCAGTGCTCCCAGGAGGACACAGTGGCATTGTCTTCCTTTGCACCCAGAGCCTGGTTAGGGAGTGCTTCGTCCAAAGCCAGCTTTTGAAGAGAAGGAACAATGATCAAATGATCCTCCCCAGGGGTTGGGTGGGTTATCAAGATTAGCTCTGGGCCAAAGCTAACTAAACAATGAAGGTTTTCTGGGAACTGGGCTGTGTTCCTCTGCCGGGGCCAGGTGTCCATTGTGATTTCTGTTCTGTTCTAGGGCTCAACCGGGGTCCTTGAAGCCTCTGTTGTTCTTTCCATTTTCCGCTCTCTCATTCCAGTGCTCATCGAGACAGAGAGGAGAAGGAGAAGAGGAGGGGAGGAGAGCAGGGAGGGAGGAAGAAAGGAAGGAAACCTGAGTGTGTGATTATGCCAGACCTGAACGCTATGTTTTGTTTGGTTTTCTGACAGCTTCTTCAATCCTGCGTGCATTTGTTGATTACTTATTAAAGGCAGGGCTGTATTTGAGGCATCATTTTTGGCAGAGTCGGTGTTTTCGCTGGTTCTGAAGATAGGGCAGGAGTCCCAATGGTTTACTGTGATGATGTGGGTAGGCTGGCTTCGCAGCTGAGGCCCAGCAGTCCTTCCAAAGCCGACTAGGTAGTCCCTGATTTCATTTGACCTGCTACGTGCATTGACATTTCTGCTGTTGTTAACTGATGCCAGACCTGGGTTTCAGTAACCAGTGGGGCCTGTGTTCTTGTTGCCAGAGTGTATAAACTTGGGAGGTATCCCCAGCCTCCTTCCCACACCCCAGACTTTGGTGAGTGCTGCGTGCAGGGTGGCTGCCATTTGCACGGTGAGACTTCTGCACACCCCTCCCCGCCACACAAGCATTCCGTGCGGCTGAAGTCAGGTATAGAGAAATGGTGGCAACACGGCCCTGCCTGGCTTCCTGAAGCTCAGAAGGAGAACAGTGCATTTAAAGGTAAGAAGCATACTCAGTGCTAAACCAAATAAAGGAATAAAGGAACAAGTGATAACAAGGGTAAAGTTGGGAAGAAAACCTCCTGGAACAAGGACGTTAGAGTTTCCAGATTAAGAAAAGAAGTAACTGACAGGCTCACAAATTAACCATGTAAAAGGCAACTTCCTCTGAACTGTAGATGTATGGGTGTGAGCTGTCCTGTTAGAGCCGCTTGGTGTATCCAAATGCAGGGGAGTAATTCTCTTAAGTGTCTCCTTCCAGCCCCTTCACGTTGTCGAGTTACTACTGCTTTGCTCTCATGAGGAGCCAGAGAAACCTCCTTTGCTTCTCAGAAGACCAGCCCTAATAGGGTTTGAACTGACATGTGTGTTTGTCTGCTTGGGCCACCGTTAACAAAATACCGTAGACTGAGGCAGGTGCGGCTTAAACAACAGAAATGTATTTCTCACAGTTTTGGAAGCTGTAAGGCCAAGATCAGAGTGCTGGCCAGTTTGGTTTCTGGTGAGAGCTCTCTTCGTGGGTTACCCAGCGGCCATCTCCTTGCTCTGTTACATGTGGTGGGGAAAGAGAGGAGAGAGAACACTCTGGAGTCTCTTCCTATAAGGGCATTAATCCCAGCGGGAGTGCCCCAGTCTCATGACTCAGTCTAATCCCAATTATCCCCCAAAGCCTCATTTCCAAATACCATCTCCTTGGGGGTTAGGGCTTCCGCATGTCAATTTTCAGAGGACAGAAACATTCAGTCCAGACCAACATCTCATTTGATATTTAAGCTAAAAGAATACATTTGTACATTTTCTGGAGGAAGAAAAAGCACATTGGCTGTAAATAGTGGTTTCAACTGGCTTTTGATTTTTAAAGATCAAGCAAAATAAATCTAGAGATAAGCAATAAAATTCCATTAAGTGGGAGCTTCAAAGGGACCATCTTGGTAAAGGCAGCAAATCTATTTGGAGAAAGTTTTGGGGATCAACTTATTAATAGCATTCCAGCCCGTCAAGTTTTCTTTGTTCTTTTAAAGTTATGGGAATGAATTAAAAACAAGCTTCCCAGTCGATCATGTATCATTGAAACCCAAAACACAGTAGCGTTTGTCTTGTTACAAACCAGGAGGCTGTAAATCTATTATTTATTTTTTATTAAAAGTGTAAGCTCCAGAGTGAGGCCCGTAAATGGCCAACAGAGGAATAGGAGATGAATAGAGGAATAGGCCTTTCATCTCGGCCCAGTTCTTGCCCCGTGACCCAGGTCAGCAGTGATTCGGTGTCCCTGCTGCTCTTAGGAATGTGTTTGTTTACCTGCATTATGTTCAGTGGTAGGAGGAAAGAAAGGGAGAAAATGAGGAAAATGATGCATCTGACTTCACGTTTTAGAACAGAGTGAAAGTTGTAATTAGAGTTACCATGTCTAACTCTCAACAAAGTTTTCCAGCAAACCACTGGTTCGTGGATCTCTTGTGAATGGATCACCACACACGGTGTAGAATGGTAATGCTATGCTACTCACACATCTCTTTTATGGCCACCCCCCCTGAGTAGGTCCCCTGGGGTCACCATTGGTTGCAAGGTTGATAGCGGCCTGCCCCAGATGAGGGCTTTGGAAACTACACCAGACACTGCAGTGTGACTGTGAACCACCCGGAAGCACGTGCAGGCAGGCAGCACAGGCCTCCCTTCGAGAAAGCCTGGGCCTTCCTCGGGCCGGGGAGCCAGCCGGAAAGCAGTCCCTGAGTGCAGCCGCATGGCTGTGGTCACGGGTGGAGATCCCCACACCTTCCTGTGTGGTCGGTACGGAACTGCTAGAGTTCATGGACGTCATGCCCCCCACGATCTAGCAAATAACTTCTCGACTTGAATATTTTAGTCGTGCTGTACTGAAGCTGCAGTATCTTTAACTTGCCGGAAGAAAACAGGACCAAAAACCAGTGGTAGTTAAGTCTTCCGTTTTCTCCAGTGTAGCAGACGTTACTTACGTACCCCTGTGGCATCTACACAGGGTCGTGTATGTGGCTGTGTGCTGCCTGTTAAGCCCGTGTGCATGAACTAAAAAGAGCGTTTATTGTCCCGGAAACTGGAGTTTCTACCTTTTGTTCCTGATGCTTCCTTGATTCAGGTGGAAGGTGTGTACCTGGGAATTACAGAAGTCAGCTGCCCCTGTGCTCAGACAGCTAAAGCCGCCTGTGGGGAGTGGTGGTTTCACTGCCCTGCTGGCTGGCGGGCGCCTGGCTCCCCTTCTGCCACTGTGGGCCAGCTTTCCTCATCTTGCCCCTGCGCCTTGGCGGCAGCCTGCTAACTGACCCCTGTGTCCGGTCGGTCCGCCTCGCAGAGACCGGGCCGCACACGAATGCCCCTGGAGGCTGACCGTGCCGGAGCGTTCTCTCCGCCTCCGAGCCCGCTCGGAATTCCATCGGTGCCTTCGATCTGGATCCCAGACGCGCTGCAGTAGCACCACCTCCCCCGCTTTGCGCTTCCTTACGCTTCTCTACACATCGTCTGGGGCCAGTAACTGTAATAGTAGCTTCTAAACAGTGCTCCCGGGTGGGGCCTGTTATTTACACCGTTTTACAGACAAGGAAAAGGAGACCGGGGGAAGGAGGCGCCCAGCCCAGCGTCCCAGGGCCAGCAGGTGGGTCACAGCAGCACACTGATCCCCACCGTCTGGCTGTGGAGCTCTCAGTTAGGCTGGCCGCCTGGGACTGGGTGTGCTTCTGGGGTTCTGTGCGCCCCAGGATGGGCTCTTTGAGCTGCCCCCCTGCCCCAGCTCTAGGGCAGCCTCCTCTGCAGTAGGTTCGTAGTAGGGCTTTCCCTCCTTCCGTGGAACCCCATGGAACTTCTCACGTTTCTGCTATTTATCGAGCCCCGTCTGTGTCAGACACTGGTAAGCATTCTCTACGTGTGTTAAGTGAAAGTGAAATAAACCGAGAACTTTATTCTTCAGCACTCTCGTGAGGAAAGCTTTCTGTCTTGCACAAGTGAGGGAACTGGCTCGCATTAAGTTTTTGTTTGGATATGTTATCCCCCAACCACGTTATAAGCTTCTTCAGGGCAGAGATGGAATTTCCTTGCCTCCTGGGTTTTCAGGCCATCCCCAGTATGTCCACACACCAGAGAGGCAGGCAGTGAGTGCCTCGGTTGATGCAGTTTAAAGGAGATTCGCAGCTGTTGGGACCAATTGGACGAAGAGACCATGGTGAGATGTGGCCATCCAGCTTGGTCCCTGCAGCATCATTACTTCTCCCAGGAAAAGGGGGTTTTATGCAAGTAAAGGACTGGAGGGCTAGTCCTCGCTCTGGATTTACCGCTCCAGGACCAGAGCTCACCCTGGTCTCTGGGGCAAGCCCCTCGCCTTCCCAGGCCTCCCGCAGTTTTCCAGCATTTTCTCTCCGCCCAGTTTGGTGGCCTGTGACTTTGTTAATTGGGACTTCGGGGTGCTGTGGAGGGGAGTTCCGTGTGCAGGGCTGGACTGCATTGAGCCATAAAGGAATCGCATGGGTGATGGGCATATATCTAAGGATTCACCAGCCCGCAACAGCCTGCATCTCCAGTCCTCCCTTCTGTGACTCAGGCCCAGGCCTATAGGAGGATGGGGGCGGGTTGGGGGGGGAGGAAAAGCATTTTGTTAAAGAAAGCAAATTGGAGACTGTGGACCAGCTGGTGTAAACATTTTTCAAGCCTCTGGTTGTTTCTTACATTTAGGCCCTGGTGGTAGCCATGTGGGCCGTATATCAGCAGGCCCTTGTTTACAGCTCTCAGACTAATGAGGATTATCATTTATGCCCAAGAGTATGTAAATTTGGCAGTTCTTGCTCTAAAATAACATTCTCCCTTTTTCCGGGAGTAAACTGCTTTCTTAGTAAACAGATTTTCTGTTTATTATGTTACCATTTAGAAACTTTCTTATTCTGGTGCCAAATTGCTCTTAAAGGTGACTGATTCGTAAAGAATATTTTATTTGCCTTGAAATCCGAGTCTATTTAGAACAGTATTAAAACACAAGAAGAGTCAGCAATCTATCACTGGAAATATGTGAGCAGCTGGAACATCGGAATCCACACCTGTATTTATGTCTTCGAGAGGTTGTTTTTATCTAGTTCAGAGCACTTACTCTTTTTATCATACACTGAGTAGCTGTTATGGGCAAGACCCTCGACTTGGGGGTCTCCTTGAGATACAGAAATGAATAACATATTCACCTCCGGCTTTTTGGCCTCTAAATTTTGAAAAGGAAAAAAAGATCAGTAATAAAAGGCAGAGTCCTAAGTGCCCTCTGAGAGGTTGGTGTGCAGGGGAAGGCCGAGGGGGGAGACCTCCACCTGCGGGGTCCGAGGAACCCGCGCAGAGAAGGCCGTATCCGTGACAGCATGTCAGTTCGGCAGTAGACGGAAGGTGGTAGGCATTTCTGGTGGCGGGAGCGTTACCGGCAGAAGGAAGCCTGGGGCCTGTGGAGCAGTGAGAGGGCCAGCCTTGTTGGGGTAAAGGTTACATGCCCACGGCCTACGGCCAGAACCCCCGTGTGGGGTCAGATACCACCCTGCCCCTCACCATCCCAAGAGGAAGCAATGCTAACCAAGTTGGTTGAGGGGGGAGAAGTTTCTAAAGTTTCTACGGCCAGGACAGTAAGTTGATTTGAATAGTCTTCCTAAAGTATGTTTTGGGGTGCCTGGGCGGCCCATTCGGTTTAGAGTTCAACTCTTGATTTCGGCTCCAGTCGTGATCCGGTTCGAGCCCCGTGTCAGGCTCTTCACTGAGAGTGCAGAGCCTGCTTGGGATTCTGTCTCTCCCTTTCTTTCTTCCCCCCATCCTGTGTTCATGTGCACTCTCTCTCTTGAAGTAAATAATAATTAAAAATAAATAAAATGTGTTTTTACAGACATTTGGAGTGTGGTGAGCAAAAAGGGTTCTTGCTTAATTAATTTTCGGAAATAAACAGGTCTTTATTATAAGGCTTCTTAGAGCCTATACTATGCTTGGTGACTTCTTAGAGGGGGATACATTATGTGCTGTTTCAGAAGTATTTGGCCTTAGAACTGGAGCGGGTGTGCCTTGTTGGTTCCCTCGGCCTCCTCTTCCTTTTTGGGGTGCTACCTGCCCAGTACTCCCTGCCCTGTTTAACTTAGAGCCCCAGCCCCGCCTGGCCCCTCGCTGCGACGTAATTCTGCTCTAGGTGCCCCTCCACTTCTGAACTTGGATGAAATGCCACAGCCACAGTGATCCCAGGGCGGCGCCCGTGGTGCTGGAGGATGTAACCTGGAGCTCCTGGGGGTGTCAGCTCCTCCAGAGGTGAAGTTCCATCAGTGGGAATTGGGAGGGAACTGGGCTGGTAGATTTACCATCCTTTCTCCTTCCACGGACTCGCACAGGCGTGCTTCTGAGAACTTCTCAGAGACGTCCCACGTGCTTGGACACGTCTGGCAAGTGACGTGACGCGTCTCAGAGTCTGTGCCGTGGCCATAATGGGATGACCCACTAATTCGTGTCTTTCCTTACCTTGAGCGTCTGTTCCTGCACATCTTTCTGTCTAGCTTACACTTGCCAAAGTAAGTGTCAGCGTGTAGTCCTTGCCTCCGGCTTCGCTTTCTGGAACACCTGGACAAAGGCAAAATCCCTTTGCCATTGAGGCTTTGAGGCTGGTGTCTCCCTGGGCTCACTTGGGGCGGCAGCTGTCTGGTGGATACATGGGCTAGACTGGGGCACTGAGCGCTGAGGATGGCCAGCTTCCCAGTAGTGCCGGGAGAACAAGAAGGAGAGGAAAGACGCCGGGTAGGGAGTTGATGGGGTGAGTCAGAACTGGGAGTAGAGGAGCCGGAGGGAAAGGTTTGTGGGGAGTCTGTCGCGGATGGCCGGGAGTGGGTGGGGGCGCAGGCTGCATGTGCTGACGGGTGAGTAGGAAAAGACGAGCAGCGGGAACATGTAGGCACGATGGCTGGGTGGACGAGCTCTGGAGAGAGTGAGGACCGATGACAGAGGTGGTGCCCTGAGCACGTGGGGCAGCAGGTGTCACAGAGAAGAGGCTGACACTCAGCAAATGGTCACTGGCAAGTTCCCACTGGGACAGGGGGTCACTCTGGGGGTGCTAAGATTTGAAGTTCGGTACTGGAGGGAGGTGGGGTGGGAGCTAGAAGGTACGTCAGGGATGAGAAAGGGTTGGGTAGATGAGACCAGAAAAACCTAAAAGCAGAGCGGGTGGTAGCCACTCTCGCCTCTAAAGATGGGCTGCTCTGTCAATGGGGAGGTACGTCTGTGTCTCTTCTGTCTTCCACGACTGGTGGCAAAGGGAGTACAAGGGAGGCTCATTTTCAGGGTGTCTGCCATGCCCGTGTTGCTAAAGGAGACAGAGCTTGTGGCTCTTTGTTTTAGCAGAAGCACCAGCGAGCTTTTGAGGAGGCAGATGTGGCTCCAGAGTGGGTGGGTTGGGGGTGGGGGGAGAAGAGAGCTGAATTGTTGTGTTTTATAAAGTGGGGAGATTGATTTCCGGGGCGGACTGGCCTGGGAGAGCAGAGGGGCAGAGAGGTCTACGGTTGTTAGGGGGAGGGCAGAGCCGCTCAGTTGTCCCGTCTTGCAGTTGAGTGTGGCCACGCACAGATGAGGGTCTTCGGCAGGAGGGAGTGAAGAGGAAGAATTTAAGTCACGCCAAAAAAAGCGGGGAGGAAGGCTAAGTTCTTCTGGGTCAGCACGGACCAGCAGAAGAACCCAGGCGTGGGGCCAGCAGCTGTGAGCTGAGCAAGTGTGGCCAGCTGATATGACCCCAAGAACATGCCTTTGGGGATTAGCAGCAAAATTGAGGAGGGCTCTGGACCTCCCACAGGATGTCGGAAAGGACAAGAGAAGCAATTTTGTTCCACTGTCCAAGGACAGAGTAACCTTAACTGTCATCTGGACGTCATGGGGGATTTCTTAATGTTTGTGCAGACAAGAGGAAAGCACTCCGTGGAGACAGAGACACTGCCACTTCTGCAGAGGTGACCCGCCGGAGAATGTGAGAGAGCCACTGTGATAAGGACGCCATAAGAGATTGTTTCCAAAGCAGCCAGGGTCCAAACGGTGTGCTAGTCCTGCGGAGAAGCAGTCGGTGTAACTGAGGGCTGGAGGAGGAGGAAAGGGCAGTGGGCACGGTGCAGAGGTTTGGGCATGGTGGGCATGGACCGGGGGTAGGTCAGGGAGGGATGCTTGGGGGTATGTGAGATCTTGTTGAGAGGGCTGGTTATGGGTCCAGGCACAATAGCTAAGTCCTAACACAAGGGGGAAAAATTGAGAATGTGGCTGTCACACTGATGCCAAAGACAGGAGTGTGAGAGTATGGGAGGAAGGGGACTGGGATCGCCGGTTAGAGGGTTTGCGACTTCGAGCATTTGCCGCTGATATCAGGGCTCTCCAGAGAGAGAACCCACAGCGTGTGTCTATCTGAGACAGAGGGAGAGAGGGAGATTGGTTATAAGTACTGGCTTACATGATTGTGGAGGCTGAGAAGTCCCAGGAAGCATGCTGGACCCCAGCTTGGTGTGGTAGTTAGAAACCCTGAGAGCCCAAGGGCCAATGATGGAGATTCCAGTAGAGTCTGCAGGCCCGAGAACCAGGACCAGCGAGGACAGGAGATCAGTGTCCCCACTCATCAGTCAGAGGCAAGGCAATCTACCCTCCCTCTGCCTTTTTGTTCTATTCAGGCTCTCAGTGGATTGCTTGGTCTCCACCCACAGTGAGAAGGGCCATCTATCTACTTTACTGAGTCTATCCTTTCAAATGCTAATCTCTTCCTAAAACACCTTCACAGACACGTCCAGAAACAGTATTTAACCAGCTATCTGGACATTCTTTGGCCCAGTCCAGTTGACACATAAAATTAACCAGCACAGGGCTCCATGACCTTTATTGGGTCATTACCTAGCTTTCCATGTGTTCGTCAGATCTCCA
This sequence comes from Panthera uncia, assembly GCF_023721935.1. NCBI lineage: Eukaryota > Metazoa > Chordata > Mammalia > Carnivora > Felidae > Panthera > Panthera uncia. The sequence continues at coordinate 31,401,866 of NC_064815.1, read as the reverse complement.
CATCCAAGTCCTAAGCTTCTCTAGGACAGGGACCCTGTCTTCTTTTTTGTGTTCTCTGTAGCTGGCACAGTACTTTCCGTGTACTAAATGTTCAATAAAAATGTGTTGGACGGCTCATTGATCCAATAAACCTATGTCTGTGCCAATACAGAATTGCTCTTGAAAAGCTATGGGTAAATCAGTTCTTTGTAATTTGAATCTTATTTCAAATGTACCAGGGGTGTTCGGCGCTTAAAGGGATGCTAGGTGAATCTTTGGGGAACCCCAGAGTCCTTCACTCTGTTTTTCACTTTTTAAAGAAAAAGAAGGTGAATTACAGAGAAATGAAGTGACTTGTTACAATCTGCTTTGTTGGTCAAATTTAAGGTTTATGAAAGCAAATATCCCTGTTAATTTAGGAAGAGTGTGACTAGGTGAACAGCCTGGCTGTAGGGTTTATAATGTCAGATCAGTAGCATCATACCTTTAGCAGGATTTATTTTAATCTGCAGATACTTAATGTGTTGATTGAAACAAATCTATTTCAGTAATATACTAATGACTGTTGTCTATACCGAACAGTTGTGCAGTTTATGGCAGCTTAGGAAATAAAAACGAAGGACAAAGGAACATGCAAACGGAAGAAGCTCCTGGCTGAGAAAATCACTTCCGAAAGAGCCTGGCTCAAAGCATTTCGTTTTTCTTCTGTGACTTGTGTGAGGACGATGAATGTGCTGGGTGGGTGCCGAGTCTCGGGGTCCTGAGGGTGCGCTCCCAGATTCATCGTGGAGGTGATCCATGTTACGCGTAAGAAAGACGTTGAAAAGATTTAGTGAAACCTTTTGGACACCTCACTGATTGAATTATTCATTTTAAATTGATCGGGTTTTATCAACATCTGTATTGGGTTGATTTAGTTTCTTCTTGCTGTGTTCTGGAATAAAGTAATTTATTAGATGTGAGAAACTTGAGAAGAGAAGCAGAGCTGTGTTGGGTTACTGTTTTTGGAAGATCGAAATAAAAGCAAGAAAAGAGTCAAAATGCGTGTTTGATTTGCTCTCCTTTGTCTTGATAGGCGTTTTCACATGACTTCCGCTTGTCAAAAATGATTTTGAAGTTGTCATTTACCACAAGAGGTACTTCCTTTTCGCTTGGGATTTTAGTTTCTTGACACGAAACACCGAATCATATACGAGGGGCAGGAGTTAATTGGTACCGGTACTGGCTAACGGCGGTTGTACAGACAAATACCAACTCATTCGGTTCTTCTCTCTGGTGGGGGCAGGCCTTCTTACCCCCACATTGTGGCTGTGGAAACTGAGACTCAGAGGGGTTTGATGGCACAGGTGTGTGGGTCCTTGGACGTCAGTGTCCCAACTCGCTGCTCATCGGCACTGTCTCTCGGGGCTGAGTGTCTTCCTTCAGTTTTTACATTTATTATTAGTGTCAGCTTCCGTGGCTACGGTGTTTCAAAGACAGTGTGATATTACTTGCATAATAATGTCTTAAAATAATAAAATACAAATAATACTATTTGAGCCACCCGGAAATGTGGATAAATGGGGTCTTTGCATTATCCAGACTCAGTATTTGTGTTCCTCACAGTCTCTACGTAACCAGAACTGTGTGCTTCCTCAGCTAGGTGATTGGTGCTAGGCTAGGACAGACGCAAAAGCCGTAACGAGTGGAAAGTCGGTTTTCACGTCAGCACAATCACAAATGCTAGGGATAGAGGTACCCTACGCATGGGTTTGGAAAACTGAAAACTAAAATTGAAAAGCGTTGCTTGTGGCAGCGGGCTTCAGGCTGTGCCCGCAGAGCTTTGGGGGTACCCGTCTAGTTTCATCACCTGTTACGGGTGCTCCCAGGTCAAAGTTGCAGTTCAGTGGATTTGAACGAGGAACACACATGGTGTGAAGTTAAGAATAGATTGATTTAGACTTTTTACCCCCTTTTTTGTTTCCGTGTCCTTTGATGGAAATGTAAATGGATAATGCTGTAGACAGAATACATTGGGGCAGATGTGGAATAACTGGAAAATCAAAGTCTGTGGAACAAACACAATGGAATGCTACGTGGCAATGAGAAAGAATGAAATACGGCCTTTTGTAGCAACGTGGATGGAACTGGAGAGTGTGATGCTAAGTGAAGTAAGTCATACAGAGAAAGACAGACACCGTATGTTTTCACTCTTAGGTGGATCCTGAAAAACTTAACAGAAACCCATGGCGGAGGGGAAGGGAAAAAAAAAAAAAGAGAGGGAGAGAGCCAAACCATAAGAGACTCTTAAAAACTGAAAATAAACGGGGGGTTGATGGGGGGGGGGAGGGGGGGGAAAGTGGGTGATGGGCATTGAGGAGGGCACCTGTTGGGATGAGCAATGGGTGTTGTATGGAGACCAATTTGACAATAAATTTCATATTAAAAAAATAATAAAATTATATAACAAATTTAATTAGGTAAACTGTACCAAAGGGTGAATTGACAGTTGAAAATATGCTGTTTAGCTTCTAAAAAAATGAATACTTATGGGGTGCCTGGGTGGCTCAGTCGGTTAGGTGACTGACCGACTCTTGATTTCGGCTCAGGTCATGATATCACGATTTGTGAGCTCGAACCCCACGTGGGGCTCTGCGCTGTCACAATTCAGAGCCTGCTTGAGATTTTCTCTCTCTCTCCTCTTTCTGCCCCTTCCCCACTCATGCACATAAAAATAAAATCAAGTAAAAATTAAAAGAGGAATGTTAAATAATGAAATCACTAAATCACAGTAATTTCTTGCTTTATGCAACAGAGTTCCATTAATTACAGTTGAAAGTCAACATATTTTAGGGGAGATTGCTAATTTCAACTAACTGTGTGTGATATCCTTCAGCTCCTTCCTGGGGTTCCCAACCTCAGCCTCACATAGAAATCTCAGGAGAAACTTGAGAAAAATACTGATACCTGGGCCTCACGCCCAGACTCTCAAGATTTAATTGGCCTGGGGTATAGCCTGGGAAACAGCATTAAAAACAAACAAACAAACAAACAAACAAACAAAAAAACTCCCCAGGAGATTCTAATGTGCATCCAAAGTTAAAAACCACTGTTTATATTATAATCATTCTTTAATTATATTTGGTGATGTCTTCATAGATCTCTGCATTTTAGCATTTTGACTTCAGAGTGTCCTCTTGTGAGGCAGGCAGCTGAGATCAACTGGCGATTTAAAGGGCTAACCTTTACCTCTTAAGTTTTTATGTTTAGAGGGCAGTTACTGTAAGGATTACCCTTTTCCTTTTGCAGCATCATAATACTGAGTGCCAGGACCCAAGTTTCTGAAACCTCCCAATAGACCCCTTTTCAACTGTTCTGAGCCTGCAGGGTATGGCAGGACCTAGCTGTTAATTCAGTACTTGCATCTGATTGACGTGGGGAGGATCACTGGCCACCTAAGGGAGGCCGTACCATTATTAGTTCCTTTCTGGATGCCCTTTGTTTCTGCCCAGAGGCCTTGGCATTGGGTACGTTGTGAAAGTCATAAAATTAAAGAAATCCCTCGTCCCGGCTGCTCACCCTGGCATACAGAAGAGCAATCACAGTAATGGCTGGGGCTTCCTCCTTCGAAAGAACATGCGCCGGGGCCTTTGGTGTATTTCTTGGTAGAATTTGCAATGGGCCTGCGGTGCACTGATGGAAAAGGGCTAATAATTATGATGGAACCACTGCTACTGGAACTCTCTGAAATCTTTGAACACATTTGGTGGTGGTGGTGAGCGGTTATTGTTTAAATGCTTGCAAAATTTGTCCATAGTGAAGAAAACCTTTCGACTGGTGATTCTCAAACTTTTGCAGGTATATCAATATCAGGTATAGTCAGCGTAGGATGGGGTCTAAAGTTTGAGAGGCAAAGATGTTAACAAAATTCCCCCCAAAGCTACTTTTCTTAGATTCCCTGATGCAGATTACAAACCAGGCTATTGATGGTTCTACGCAGAAACAAACCAATATATTTTTACTGTTTGTGGAAATAATAGTTTTGAAACTGGGAAGGCCTGTGTATAACTATCTGCTCTATTTTTGGAAGTAATAGAGGAAGTATTTCAACCTGATTACTGCCTGTGGAGTGAGGAATTTCTTAGTATTTGACTGACCACCTGCTGGTACTTTATTTCTTTAGAGCTCCTCGAGTCATTATAAGAATCACCCAACAGTTTGAAATGAAAATGATGTCTTACTATAAAATGTCAGCTATCTCTGGTAAAAAGATTACACGCCATTTAAAAATATAATTGCCATTCCCCACTCCCCTTTACATCGATACGTTTCAGAATAACAGAATCCTTGTGTAATGAGAAGGAGCGTTCAAGGTTCGAGCCTTGCAAATTTGAGAAACTGTGTTCTATTTTAAGTCTTTTAATAGTCTAGATAATTATTACTCCACCTACTGCCCTTTTCTTTCTGTCTACCTCCTGGTCATTCCTGCCACATTTTAATGATGCTGTTTGTGTAGTGTAGTTGATGAATTCTGCCCCGCGAAGGTTATTTATTTATTTTTCCCTGAGCTGGATTCTGTTCTGTTTACTTATCTCGGTGTTGTGTTTCCTTTCTGAACTGCCACAAGACATTCCTTTCCGTGCCATTGTGTAAGGCACAGCGGGCAGGTGGGGCTCAGGGACTCCTGCTGCGGGAGCTCTGTTTGGGTAAATGTCACCGCTTTAGACAAAGAGGAACTTGGCCTAGTGGAGTCACAAATACAGAAACAGCATAGATTGCCACATCTTAACCACTTTATCTGACAGTTTTCGGGTCTGTGTTTGCCGTATGGTTTTGAAGCACGGACTGGTTTGCTGTAGGGTTTTTAGTGCGCTGCTTGTGAATATCCTCGGGGTGAAGGTGGAAAGGAGCCACTGGGGATGAGGAACGTGGCGTCCGTGCCCCCCGCCCCCCTGCCCCCCTCCCCTCTGCTGGCTGACAAGGAGCTGAGACATGTACCTAGGAAAGAGAGCTCCTCTGTAAAAACATTGACCCCCATGCAAAGTAGCGTTGCAGATGGGACTTTACGGGGGTACGGAAGGGAGCCTGCCTCCAACGACCTGTGGGGGAAGGTATTTGACTTGAGTTAGTATCTGTGACAACAAGCTAGGGTTTAAGTACTCTTTTAAGAAGTCTTACTCATCTTCAGGCTTATTTCTCGACATTAAGAATGTTCTTAGACAGTAATGCTTCTCGACTCAGCACTCGGTGCCTCCAACAGGGGGCGCTGGCGTTCACAGAGTTCTACTTCCAGTTGCCGACCCTGGGCCTCCCTTTGTAGTGTTGAACAACTGGGCAGTGTAGACCTTTCCACAGGGGCCGTCTCTTCCCACCTTCCCTCAAATGTTGCTTCAGTTGGAGACCTTGGTGGTTCTGAAAGTACTTACCTCATCCTCGTATAATTCTGCTTGTTTGGAACACGATTGTTTTGAAGAAAACTCTGGGGACACGTTTTCATAAGGTTTTCTAACCCGTCCCCAGATAGCTCTGGTCAGCCTCGCCTAAGGACCTGATCCAAAAGAAGGTAACCCCAGCTCCGGGGGAAAGCCTTAGCCAGCTGTCCTTCCCTGTTTCTCTTGTCATCTTGCCTGTGTCCTCTCCAGTCTCCCTGTCCCTCCTCTTGCTCGCTGCCACTGCTAACACTCATGGTCGGCTCTTTTCAAAAGGACACAGGGCACAGTGAGCAAGAGAATAAATTTTGCAGACGTGTTCTGTGGACACAGGTCCTGACTCTGCCACTTGCCGGCTCTGTATCCCTGGGAAAATTCCTTGACCCTTCTGTGCCTCAGTTTCCCCATCAGTAAGAAAGTGAAAATAATAGTACTTACCACGCGTAGCACAAATAGCTATCATTATTTCCCAAAGAGGTTATTTTAACGGCTTTGTTGACATGGAATGTATAACCATGAAGTCCATCTGTTTAAAGTGTCAATTCAGGGGCGCCTGGGTGGCTCGGTCGGTTGGGCGTCCGACTTCGGCTCAGGTCACGATCTCGTAGTGTGTGAGTTCGAGCCCCGCGTCGGGCTCTGTGCTGCCGGCTCGGAGCCTGGAGCCTGTTCCGGATTCTGTGTCTCCCTCTCTCTCTGACCTTCCCCCGTTCATGCTCTGTCTCCCTCTGTCTCAAAAACGAATAAATGGTAAAAAAAATAAATAAAAAAAAATAAAGTGTCAATTCAAGGTTCTCAGTACGTTGAGTTGTGCAGACACAACCATACTCTAATGCAAATAATCCTCGAGCCTACTAGCAGTCTCTTGCCATCCCCCACCCCCCTCTCACTCTGCTTCCCTGTCCGTCAGGTAACCACCAATCTACTTTGTATGGATTTGCCCGTCCTGGACATTCGTACCGATGCAGTCACATGACATATCGTCCTCTGTGGCTCCTTACATTCAACGTGGTTCAAGGCATGGGTCATGTGTTAATTCCTTTTTACTGTTAAATAAGATTACATTGCGTAGATATACCAACGTGTTGTTTATCCAGCCTCTTGACAGACATTTGGATTGCTTCCACTTTTTGGTTGTTCTGAATAATGCTGCTGTGAATGCTCACGTACAAATTTTTGTGTGGACGAAACCCGCACATTTCATTTCTCCTGGACACATACCCAGGGGTGGAGTTACTGGGTCACATGGTAACTCTGTTTTAACAATTGGGGGGACTGCCAGACTATTTCCACCTTACATACCCACCAGCAACAAATGAGGTTTTCAATTCCTCCATACTCTTCCCAGCACACGTGACTGTCTTTTTGATTATAGCCCTTCAGGTAGGTGGTTTGGCCTGGGTTATCTCATTGTAATTTTGATTTTGATTTTTCTAATGACTGATGTTGAACATTTTTCATGTGCTTATTAGCCTGAATATACTATTGGTTGTAAAAAAAAAAAAAAAAAAACAAAACCCAGATACAAGATACAAGAAATATCAGCCCCTACTTGTTATAAAGTTTGTAACCATGATGAGAGTGAAGATAGTTTGAGGCAAGTGTACTTAGTCCTATGTGCGTCTCATTAACAGTAAGAAAATGTTGGCTCTAGACAAAGCTAAGTGAGTCATCATTAGTGTCTAGAGTTTAATCGTTTTCTAATAGGTTTATGTGTAGAGGGATCATCTCGTTTGGTTTCATCTCTCCTTGTGTGTTTTAATTTTTTACAAATTAAATTGGCAACATGGAAAATGCCTTTTCTGCCACACATTGAGTTCCCATTTGTTCTCAGCATCTAGAAGATGGCAGTCAGATGCAGCCATTTTTCTCCCTCTTTTAAAGTTTTTTTTTTTTTTTTTTTTTTTTTTTTTTTTTTTTTTTTTTTTTTTAATTTTCGTCTTGCATGAATTATATAAGCTATTCACGGGGCACTTAACAGTGGTTTTCTGTAGTTTGGGGGTTTATGTAATTTTGCTTGTGGGAGATTACCTCTATTCATTTTTATGCCTCAGTTTACCCTAGCCATTGTTACCTGCGCGGAATCTATTGCTACAGCGCTGACTGTCCTTGATGGCTTTTCTAATGGTGTTGATCTGTACATAGCTTGGTCTTGGGTAAGAGGCATATTTGCTGGATATTTTCTGGTTTTTGAAACAGAAGCATGAATCGCTCCCTCTGATAGGAAACTCACCAGCACTGATGTTAGTATTTCATCATGCAGTTCTGTTTCTGTTCATTTTTTTAAAGTTTTATTTTATTTTGAAAGAGAGAAAGACTCCTAAGTGGGGCGTGGGGCTTGACCTCATGAACCATGAGATCACTACATGAACTAAAATGAAGAGTCGGACGCTTAACTGACTGAGCTACCCAGACGCACCTATTTCTGTTCATTTTTAGTTTACATTCTGAACCAGACGGCCGGTGGGCAGAGTGTGTGGTCCTGGAATTAATTAGGCAACAGAGGTTTGACCTTGACTCTACCACTTACTATCTTGTGGTCTTGAACAAGTTACCTAAACTCTTTCTCAGTGTTTTCATCTGTATAATGGGCATAAAAATAGGACCTCTCTCTGATGCGGTTGTTGTGGCAATACCTGCAATATTATTGAAACATGTCTCCCTTGGTACGCAGTAAATGCTCATTGATTGTCCGACAGTAGCGTGAGTAGTACAAATAGGAACTCGAATCCTGTTGGCTCCTCCATCTGCCTGGGAGATAAGATGCACAGGAAGCGTTAAATGGTGGCGGGGGATTGAAGGTGCAGTAACAGGCAGCCAGCTCCTTAGTGGGATCCCACGGGAGCATACGTGTTACTGTGCCAGCGGCCGCTGTCGTGCACAGCAGTCTGTGCCTTAGAGCACTTGAGGCAGGGCCTGAGGAATGTGTGTCTCCGTCCTGAAACGGTGGATAGATGTACGCCATCAAGACTAGTGACTGAGGTGGAGTTTGTCAGTAGTGAAATTGACGGATAGTCAGGTACAATTCCTTGAGTTTTGACCGATGTGTAGCCTCACGCGGCCACCACGTCCGTCCAGATGGAGAACGTTTCCGTCGCCCCCGCAGACTTCCTCACGCACGCCCCTGCCAACCGGGCTCCATCCCTGTAGACAACCATTTTCCTGATTTCTTTCCACACGGGTTAATTTTGCCTGCGCTTGAATTTCGTACAACGGCAGTCACGTGAGATGGGCAGTTTTACGTCTGGCTTCTTTCACCTGGCATGAGGTCTGGAATTCTTCACAGTGTTGGGTTGATCAGTTTGTTCGTCTTTATGGACGTACGTCTCTTGTTTTCAGTTCAGGGCTTTATAAATAATGCTACGGTCAACAGATTCGTGTGGGCAATTCTTTGAGTGTTATCTCTTGAAGAAATATCTAAGCCCGGCATTTCTGGGTTGTCGGGTAGGTATTTAATTTTATGAGAAATCGCCAAACCTTTTTGTCAAGCGCTTGTGTCATTTTTACAGTCTTTTCAGCAGCGGAGAGCTCGCCCACCTTTACTAAGCTGTTTGTTTTTTTCGGTTTTCGCCCTCGTAGTCCGTAGTGTCCCGTGATGCCAGGCACCTCCTGTGTGCTTCTGAGCTATTTGTCCATTTTCCTTTGCGAAGTCCACGTTCAGGCTGTTTGCTCCTTTATTTGTATGTCATCTTCCATCATCACTGCATTGTGGGAATTTTTATGTAATTGGTACCACTTTTACCAGAATATCGTCTTCCACTTTGTGGCCTTCATATTCATTCATTAACAATGCACTTAACAGTGCATTTGTTTTAATCAAACTTTTACTTGGAGATAATGGCAGGTTCACACACAGTTATTAGAAGTGATACGGAGAGATCGCGTGCGCCCCTTTGCCCCTTGCTCAGTGCTCCCGGTGGCGGTGTCTTGCCCAGGTGTTGCAACCAGGCTGCGGCCATCAGTGCGGTGGGCGTAGAAAGTCCCCGGTGTTACCCTTCCATTGCCACACCCCCTGCCCCCATTTCTGGTCTCGCAACCCACTAATCTGTTCTCCGTTTCTATAATTTTGTCATGTCAGCAGTGTTCCATGAAAGCAATCATGTTGCATATGCCCTTTGGGATTCGGTTGTTTCAGCAGAACTCTGGGGAGAGTGAGCCAGGCTGTTGTGTACCAGGAGCTTGCCCCTCGTGTTCCTTAGTAGGTGTGCTGTGGTTGGTACGGCTCTTGGCCTTTCGGAGAACACCTGGGTTGCATCCAGGTTTTGGCTGGTTCGACTAAAGCTGCTGTTAACATCTCGGACAGGTTACCATGTCAGTACAAGTCCTCATTTCTTTGGGATAAATTCCTAAGAGTGCAGTTGCTGGGTCTGTATGGTAGATACATGTTTCGTTTTATCACAGACTGTCCTGGTGTTTTCCAGAGTGACTGAGTGACTCCACACGTCCACCAGCCATGCTCTGAGCGACCCAGTTTTGTCTCCTTCTTACATGATCAGCAGTTGGTGTGGTCACTGTGTTTTAATTTAGCCGTTGTGATTGATGGGTGTGCACTGATAACTTAGTATGCTTTTGATTCGTATTTCTCCGATGATGAGTGCTCTGGAACATCTTTCCATGTGCTTATTTGCTGTCTGTAGATCGCCTTCAGTGAAATGTCTTTCACACCTTTTGTCTATTTTCTGTTTAGACTGTTTGTTTTGTACTGTTGATTTTTGAGTGTTCTTTATATATTTTAAATGCTAGTCCTTTTTTAGATAGATGGTTTGGACATATTTTCTCCTAATCTGTGCTTGTCTTTTTATCTTCTTCACAGGGACTTTTGCAGAGCAAAAGTTTAAAATTTTGTAAGATTCAATGTGGTTTTTTTTTTTTTTTTTTGATTGTTGGTTTTTGTTTTTTTTTTTAATGTATTGTGCTTTTGGGATCAGGTCTGAGACTCTTTGTCTCACTGTAGATTTTAAAGATTTTCTCCAATATTTTCTATTACAGTTTTTTACTTTTATGCCTAAACTCATGATCCATTTTGAGTTCATTTTTATATGCAGTAAGAAGGTTAGGTGGAGGTTCATTTTATTTGACTTCTAGATGTTTTGGTTGCTCTGGCACCATTTGTTTAAAGACTATCTTTCCTCTTTTCAGTTTGTTTTACACCTCTATGAAAACTTACTTGGCTGTACTTGTGGTGTTGGGCTTTCTCTAGGTTCACTATTCGTTTCTTTGATTTAAAGTAGCGTCTCTCTGCCAATACCATGCTCATTCTCTCTCTCTCTCTCTCTCTCTCTCTCTCTCTCTCTCTCTCTCTTTTTATTTTTTGGCTTTTTTTCTCTATTTTTTTTTAAATGGTCATTCCGGGGTGCCTGGATGGCTCAGTCGGTTAAGCATCCGACTTCAGCTCAGGGTATGATCTCACAGTTTGTGAGTTCGAGCCCCACATCGGGTTGTGTGCTGACAGCTCAGAGCCTGGAGCCTGCTTGGGATTCTGTGTCTCGCTCTTTCTCTGCCCCTCCTATTCTCTTGCTCTGTCTCCCTCTGTCTCTCAAAAATCAATAAAAATGTTAAAAAAAATTTTTTTTTTAAATTTTTTTAATGTTTATTTATTTTTGAGACAGAGAGCATGAACAGGCGAGGGGCAGAGAGAGAGGGAGACACAGAATCTGAAACAGGCTCCAGGCTCTGAGCAGTCAGCACAGAGCCCGATGCGGGGCTCGAACTCAGGGACCGCGAGATCATGACCTGAGCCGAAGTCAGATGCTTAACTGACCGAGCCACCCAGGCGCCCCAAAAATGTTAAAAAAATTTTTTAAATGGTCAATCTAACCTGATTGTAGCATTCTACTCTTCAGGTGAAAACTTCAAGCATAGCCGCTGGCTTAGGTCAGGTCATCTGTGACATTTGATTTCATTTTTAAAGTCACTTAAAATTTTTACCAAAATCAAACAGAATTGTTCGTGTCTTTGTGTGTGTAGCTTCTTTGGGATTTTCTACAGACACAGTCGTGTCATCTACAAATAGGGACAATTTTATTTTTCCCTTCCAATATGTACGTGTTTGATTTCCTTAGTTTCTTCCTTATTTCAGTGGCTAGACCCTGAATAAGACCCATGAGAACAGACATCCTTGACTGGGTACCAAGTTTAAGGGAAAGGTATTCTGTTTGTAATTGTTGAGTATGATGTTATTAGAGGTATGTTTTTCATGCATGTTCTTTAAAAGAAAGTTCCTCTCTAGTCCCAGTTTAGTGAGAGTGGTTTTTTTTTTTTCTTTTTTTAAATTTATGAATGGGCGTTGAATTTTGTCCAGTGCTTTTTCTGCCTCAGTTGATAGATCACAGAATTTTTTTTCTAGCCCATTGAAATGGTAAATTATGCTGTTTGATTTTTCAAATTTTGAACCAGCCTTACATACCTGGAATACATTCCACTCAATCTTGGCATATAATTCTTTTAATACATTACTTTATTTGACTTGCTAGTATTTTGTTGAAGATTTTTGTGTCTGAGTTCAGTAGAGATTGGTATATAATGGACTTTTTGGCATTATCTTTGCCAAGATTTTATATCAGTGTAAAACTAGGCTCAAAAAATGAGTGGGGAAACATTTCTTTCTCTTCTGGTTTTTGGACAACATTGTGTAAAGTCGATGTTAATTCTTTAAATGTTTGATAGAATTCCTTAGTGAAACCATGTGGGTCTGGATATTTTTCTTTCAGACGCTTTTTAATTAACAAATTCACTTTCTTTAATTGGTTGCAGGACTATTCAGGCTGTAGATTTCATTTTGGTTGAATTTTTGTTGTTTATATTTTCTAAGGAATTAGTTCACGACTTCTAAGTTGTCAAATTAGTGAGTTTAAAGTTGCTCATTGTATTCCTTTTCTAAATGATGGTGAGATCTGAGGTGCTCTCTCCCCTACTCCATTGCTGGTATTGATGCTTTGTGTCTTCTCTTTGTGTTTCATTCAATCTTTCCAGAGCTTTACCTTTTTTTTTTTTTTTTTTTAAAAAACCTGGTTTTTGATTCATTGATTTTCTGTATTCTCTCTTTTCAATTTCATTGATTCTGCTTTTATCGTTATTATTTTATACCTTTAACTTGCTTTGGGCTTACTTTACCCTTTTTCTTTCTTTGAGGTAATATATTATTTTTTAGAAATTAATTTTTTTTTTTTAACGTTTATTTACTTTTGAGACAGAGAGAGAGCATGAACAGGGGAGGGTCAGAGAGAGGGAGACACAGAATCTGAAACAGGCTCCAGGCTCTGAGCTGTCAGCACAGAGCCCGACGCGGGGCTCGAACTCATGGACCGCGAGATCACGACCTGAGCTGAAGTCGGCCGCTTAACCGACTGAGCCACCCAGGTGCCCCGGTAATATATTATTTTTGATTTGAGGCTTTTCCTCTTTTCTAATGACTTGTGTTTAACACTATAAATCTCCCTTTCACTGCTGCTTTAGCTGTGTCCCACGTATTTTGGTATGTTGTATTTTTACCTTCATTTAGTTCTACAGATTTTATACTTCCTTTTAGACTTTCTCTTTGCCTCATGGATTATTTAAAATGTTGTTTACTTTCCAGGAATTTGGAAATAATCCTGTTGTCTTTTTGGTTTTGATTTCTGTTCTGACTCCATTATGGTCAGAGGATATACTCTTTGTGAATTCATTTCTTTTAAATATATTGAGTTTTGTGTTATGGTCCAGGATATGGTGCATCTTGAACAGTCTAAGGGCACTTGGGAAAAAAACGTATAAATTAGGTGTGATACAACTACTGCACAATTTTCCCTCTCTGTCTGGACTCATTTTCTCCAAGTCTGATTGCATAGTTAAATTTGACATACCAACTAGGTATTCTTGATGGGAAAAATGGGAACTCGTCTATTTCAGAATAAAATTATTTTGGAGCTTTTTAAAATCTTTAGATAATAAAGATAAGTTGTATTTTTGGTTTGTCATTTTAAAAGAATCTAGGATATTTGAATTTTAACTTCTCACCAAATTAAAATTGTTTCAATGGCTATTTAACTTACACATTTCATATCTCTGGCAAAATTTTATTTTTTAAGGCAGCTGAATTTTTTCTATAAAACTGGTAACTTGGAATTATCTAACTATTGAGTCCCAAGTGTTAATTTTGCATTTTTGTGTGAGAATCACATATACTGCATTAACCAAACTCCCTATTTAACATGTTTGGCATTGAGCCCTGTAAAACCCCCTCTTTTCATCCCATTTCAGGAAATAGCATCTTTCCTGTTTGTTTGAGCTGAAATCTTGATGTTGTGATTGATTCTTCTCTTTGACTCATATCCCACTTCCTACTTCTGTGATTTCTGTTAACTTTACTTTTATAATATACCCTAAGTCTGATTCAGGTCTGCCTTCACTGCAACCAACATGGACCACGTTACCACTGTCTCTCCTCTAGATTCACACAACATCCTCCTGAGCTGTGGCCCAGCTTCTGCCCTTCCAGCCTTTTCCCGACACTGACCCATATGAGCCAGTGAAAACCTAAAGCAAAGGATATCCCTCTTTTGCTCAGAATTCTCCATTGACTTCCAATGACACATAAAGCAAAATCCAGAGGCCTTAAAATGCCTGTGAGCTCCCCCGCCCTTACCTTTTCAGCCTCATGTGTCCCTAAAGTGCCCTCACTCATTCTTCTTCACCCCCCGTTGGTTCTCCTAGCATTCCTGCAACACTCCACGCTCACTTCCACCTCAGGCGATTGTACTCACTTTTCCTACTGCCTGGAATGCTCTTTCCATTCCTAAGTGCAGGACCTCCTTCCCCAGCTCCTTCTGATCCCCACTCACTGTCATCTTCCCCAGCTTGTTCTGATCCCAACTCACTGTCACTGATCTTATCTTCCACATATAAAAATGCAGCCCTTTCCCCTGAATTCTCTTTCTTCTTCTCTCTCACGTTTTTTCTATGGCATTTATCGCTATCTGATATATAGGTATTTTTCTTATTATTTCATATATCTATTCCTGAAAAAATTCTGCATTCTATAAAATTATACACTAAAATAACAGAACTTATGGGAAAAGTAGTGTTCAGGGCAGGCCACTCAAACCTATAGAGCTTTACAACCAGGACACTAATAAACAACAACACTCCTGACTTTCTTCATTGATTTATTGTTTTGGTAAAAAGGAAGAAGCCTTCCCAGCTTATTTATCTGCATTTACTTCTCTCAGAAGTGTAACGTGCTGGTTCTTAGAGCCCCCAAACCAGCCACTAGCACGAAACTAAGGAAGGTCGTTCTTTAATTTCAGGGTAGTTTTATTTGTTGTTGTTGTTGTTGTTGTTGATAATTGTTTCCTTATAGTTCCAAGTGTTATTCTTCACTAAATGCTAAAGATGGTGATCACACTGTAGCATTAATATCCTGGGGAAAAAAATCATGCATAAATAAATACAACTTTCATGTTATACTGATAGCATTTCCTTATTTATCAACCACTTACGACGTAATTTATGTAAGAGAAATAGGAGCTGTAGCAGCACAAACTGTACTATGTATTTTCCTCATTTGTTTTTTTGTTTATCTCCGTGAACTAGAATGTAAGCTCCGTGAAGATGTGATTTCAGTTTTTTTTTTAAAATTCACATCTGTATTCCCATCTCATGGAAGTCCTGGTAGGCCTTTAATAAATATTTGTTGAATGAAAGAATAAATAATCAGATCAATATTTAGGTTTTGTTGGAATTCTGAAATAATTGAAAATGTGAACACCTGTTTTTCTGTAAATTGAAACAGCTTCTTTAGCTTAATAGTTATTGACTTTTAAGAGTATAACCTGATTTATCTGTGTTATTTTGAACGCCAGGAGTAGATGTACTTCGAATGAAGTTCAAGTTTCAAAATTCCGTAGGAACATGCAATTTCATTCTTTGACAGTATGTTTTAATAAAAGCTAACACAAAAATTGTGTTTCTGTACCAGGGACTGTGCTAAGCACACATTGGCTAATTTCATCTTTGTGGGAACTCTCTAGGGTGGCAGTTCCCACTGTTGTCCAAGAACCTCTGGTTTTTGAGACTGAAACCCTTTCAAGGGCGTCCAAGAAGTCAAACACATTTTATAATAACGTGGAGACTTTTGTTTGTGTTTACTGATAATACAGAAGCAATCGTGAGGAAATTCCCATACCTTGAGCAGGTGTATCATGGTGGTGGCACCCAAGTTTCGTGGTTGACGTGGCGTTCTTCCCCATCACACACGTGCGGTTAAAAAAAGAAAATCTAGTTGTCTTAAGAATCTTCTTGATGGAGTAGTAAAAGTCATTAGTTTTACTGAATTTTGAGTCTAACACACGTCCTTTTAATATTCAGTATCCCCCAAAATGGGAATTGCATAAAACGCTTTTCTGTACTGAAATATGACTGTTGTCTCGAGGCCACGTCCTTGTGGGATTGCTCGTGTTGTGAACTGCTTTTTTCATGGTCCCCCCTTTTTACTTGAAATTGTGACTAAGAGACAAACCGTGGTAATTCATACTTGGGTAATTGGTACATTTTCTTGAATATGATGAAAATGTTGCATGAAGAAGAACAATGGACGGGATTGGTTGCTAAAAATAAAAACTGAACTGTGAAGTAAAAATTAGAAATTGGAACTGTTGTATATGCCACTTGCTACATGTCTGTGGGAGGCTGGACTTTGTTCATGTCCTTCAATGGAAACAACATAATTGCAAGAGATTAAATGCAAAAGTCATCTTTTATTAAGCCAGACATTGAAGAAATTTGAAAAAAAAAAAAAAAGGAAAACAATGTCATTCTTTTCAATAGTACTTTTTATTTGAGAAAATTAATTTTTCATAGCTGTCTTGTAACATGCGATAACTTTGATGTTACTGTTTTCCTATATGATAAATACAGGAAGATGTAACTCAAGTAAATAAGAATTTTGGGGTTATTAATAATTTCTTTTTAAGTTGTCAGGGGGTCCTGAGACCAGAAAGTTTGAGCACTGCTGCTATAAAGGAGGTTGATTTTATTACTTTGTTGATTGAGAATCCCACACATAGGAGGTGGGAGGTTCCCCAAGCTCAGAAGCTATGGACAGAGCTTTGATCCCCGGCTGTCTGGCCCCAGGGCCTTGCTATAAGCCGCAGCCACACACCCGTGCTGCTCCTGGAGAAGACTTTATGGTTTGTAACTTTGCTAAAATCAATAGACCGTATCTATTTGAGTTTAGATATCCTTAAGTTCTCTTCCCACGTAATTTCAGAAAAATGTTGGTTATTTCTGACAGCTCTTCTCTCATTTTGGTTGGTCGTCCTTTTTCACTATAAACCATAGAAATGACAGTTTAGTGCGGTTCTACCTTGAAATAAAATATCGGAGAGCTGGAAGCTTCTTTCAGTTTGGAGAAGTAGGGGAATTGTTGTTATCCCACTGCCTCCTCCTCTTATGAATTTGTATGCTGAAATACATTAGAACAGTGCAGGATCAAAGCAGCACGTAAATACCACCATTTATGTTTCTACCACAAGCTTCACAGAAGATTAATCTCAGTGCAAGCGTGAGTGGTTTCTTAGGGGAAAACACTCGATGGGGAGGTTCGCCCCACATGTTCCCTTAAATATGCTGTTCATTCGCATTGATTTCAGAGAAAATAGAGCGTTTGATTCCCCCTGACTGAATGTGTCATCAAGCTGTCGGCAGTGCTGTTTAACAGGAACCTGAGGCCCCCCACCTCTCGGGATTTCCCCTGCACAGATCACATCCCAAGACGGTTCTGCAGACGCAGGCCTCTACTCAGAAAATCTCACACTTGCTGCTCATACTTTGGAGTCCAAAATGATGACTTGACGGTGAGATCTGGGAATATGAAATGTGAGGTTTCTTCTGCTTTTCTCCCTTCTGATTGTGGTGCCTCCAGGTGACAGTGGGATGGAGCCCTGGGAGAGGACTCATACCGTCCGCCCAGGCATCCTGGCCCCTGGCTCCCCAAACGCGGTCCCCAACCAAGCGCCACTGCCGCTGCCACACCCCCTCCCCCGCCCCCCAGGCCTTTCCTGGCCGCCAGGATGCTCCCGCGGCACCACTCACCTTTCACAGGCCCCGCGCGCGCGCGCGCGCACACGCGCACACACACACACGCACACACACACACACACACACACACACACACACACACACACACACGGGCTTGCACCCGTCCACTTCTTCCCTGGGTGGAGGAGTCTGGGCATCTAAGGAAATTCTCATTGGTCATCGAGGTCGGGCCGGTTCTTCAAGCAGCCCCAGATGCCTTGGAAAGCTGCTGTGTAGCTGAAGCAGCTCTGGGACATGTACCTGGGTCTTTAGGCTTCTGTGACCCTTGGTGCCTTAGCCCCGGTGAAGCCCGAGTCAGCCTGCCCTGGGCTTCTGGCGCACCGGTACCCCTTCCCACCACTGGTTGGCCAGCATCTGGCTTCCTGGACCGAGGCTCCTCGGAGCAGGGACCCACTGGATCCCCGGGGCCCAGCAGCCAGGAGGCACTCAGTGGATGCTCCGGGAAGGAGGGGAGAAGGGCCTTTGTGAGTGCGGGACAGCAGCATCCGGACCTCCGTTGCGCCTCTTCTGTGCGTGGCTGTGTGGGGATGGGAGGGTGGTCAGGATCTCGGGCTCTGGATCCGAGATGCTGCCGTGCAGAGTGGCCTCTTGGCTTCCAGTGACACTTCGGGTCCTGCCATGTCACTCGTGCTGGAGAGGTTAGATGTGGAAACACGCTGTGTTGTAGCCATCATAAGAGGGGGTTTTTATTACGTTAAAAAAATAAATGTTATGTCTGTTCAACTGTAGCTGCCTTTTGCCCTGAAATTTCTGATACTCATTTATTGTATTTTATTTTATTTATTTTTTTAACGTTTATTTTTGAGACAGAGAGAGACAGAGCATGAATAGGGGAGGGGCAGAGAGAGAGGGAGACACAGAATCTGAAACAGGTTCCAGGCTCTGAGCTGTCAGCACAGAGCCTGACGCGGGGCTCGAACCCACTAACTGCCAGATCATGACCTGAGCTGAAGTCAGACGCTTAACCTAATGAGCCACCCAGGCGCCCCTGTTATATCAGGCAGTAGTAGAAATATATAAAGTAACATACTGAGAGGTTGGCTAATTTGTTTAGACCCATGGAAAATGATGATACCTTCCTACTCTATTTGAAAGCCTATATCACTGGAAAATACTTAAAGATATTTCTGATAATCGTGGAGAATGAAGCCTGAGGGTTAGCTGTGATGACAGAGCTGCCTGTTCCTCCTCCTCCTCCTCCTCCTCCTTCTCCATTCCACCTGTAACCACCACACGGCTTGTGTACATGGTCACAGGAAGTGTGGCTTCCCCTGGGGGTGGGTGGGTATTCAGTCGGTGTAGGTGGTCACGGGAAGTGCAGCTTCCCCTGGGGGGCTCAGTTGGTTAAGCGTCCGACTTCAGCTCAGGCCATGATCTCATGGTTCATGGATTCAGTCCCCACGTTGGGCTCTGTGCTCAGAGCCTGGAACCTGGTTCGGATTCTGTGTCTCCCTCTCTTCCCTCACCCGCTTGTGCTCTGTCTCTCTCTGAAAAATAAATAAACATTAAAAAAAATATTTTAAAAAAGTGCAACTTGAATCAGCTTGTTCTAAAGCATATGGAGGACTTGGTCTAAGATTATTTTCTAGGGTCATCTCACAGCATTCAAGGGCAACCTTTCCATATGTGCATATTTAACTAGTAGAACATATTTGATCATGTTCACATCTTACCTCAGAAATATACTTGAAATGCACAACTGTTGCCTTTAAAAAGATTAATATTACTATTAAGAAAAAGTACAACACACTGTGAGATTAAATTCCCGGCTTCAGTAGGTGTACATAATGACCTGCCAGCAGCTGGGATTTGAATGACTATATTTACCAGAAAAGGATCTTCTACCCATATTTTTCAGAATAAGTGTTCACAAATGATACATTATGCCCTGTGCTTTTGTTTCTCACTGGGATTTGAAAAATAAAACTTGCTGTTAGTTGTAAATTCATAAGCTTAGGGCAGGAAAATGTTTGAATTTGATATAAAAGAAGTTTTGAAAGGGAGATGAGTGGTTTAAAGCAAAAGATTAGTTGCCTTGGGAAATTCAGCTATCGAGAGAGCAGAGTTCAGTAATAAAAGGTCCTGCTCCAGCCGATTGCTCCATTCACGCTGCGATCCCTAATCCTTCCCGCCGGACCCTCGGCCAACTGACACTGCTGGTGACGACTGCCAGGTAGCACTCCCCGTCGCTTGTCCAGAATGTGTGGGGTTCGTCCGCCTTGGACCCGCCTCGTCTGTGGTGCACGTGGAAGTTGGTTATTACTTCTTGTATTCATCATCTCTTTAAATGGGAGAGAAGAGGTGAGGCCCTGAACCGATTATGATGATGCTGACTGACCTCTCGTCGGCAGAGTCACCGAGCACCTTGAAGTTGGACTTTCTCGCCGCATGGTAGTTGATTCCTGTCCACTCTGCCACGACAGAGTTTCTGGTGTAGAGCCATGATTTTCCATTACGGAGCAGCTGATTAAAACCTATGGCGAGCTCCCCTTCTTCATGGTAGGTGGGCCCGTGACCATAGTCTCTGGTTCTCTTCAGGGCTTCTCATCCGCCAGTTTCCCACAGGAGTGGATGATTTCTACTGTGGAGGTTGGGGTTGTGGCCCCTTTGTAAACGAGCAGAGGATTATCTCCACATTGAACAGGTAAAGTTAAATCTATTTCCATTAAATCAGACCTTGAAAGTCCATTTAGGGAAGTGACTTCTACATCATAAAATTATGATGTTATCTTGAGAGAAAGTTATATCCATTTCTCTCCTTTGGATGGACCTTAAATCTGTATTATCCAGGCAGACGAGACTCTCGTTCATAAATGACTTATGTTCTATTTAAAAGTATGTGAAAATGGAAATTTCCGAGTTTTCCATAGTAATTTATTCCAGAGTCTTGTAATGTTCATTGTAAGAATACCGAAGCATACTTAATGTTCATTTTTTTCAAGGAAAGGGAAAACTGTTAGTCATTATTTGGGAAAAAACACGTGCGCGTGCGCGCGCGCGCGCACACACACACACACACACACACACACACACACACTCACCCCTCAAAGAGTATCAGGTGGGCCATTGACTTCTCCCCAGGTCAGAGTTTGATGATGGTATTTAGGAGGTAATGTAATCATTTTTGTGTTTATGGATCTCTTCAGACTTTTCTCTGTTCCATTTAAGGTGTATAAAGATTACCTGCTTTTTAAAGAGTCTATGCAGACCTGATACCAACCCTTCTGCATCTTTTTCTGTTTCCAAAGCTTTTGTGCTCTGCTACCTTCATGCCCTCTTAGTTTCATGATCTGCTGCATATATTTCAGTGGTAAACAGTGCTGGGCTCAGAGATAACTCTGTTATTCTGCACACCGGCTCATCTGTGTTAAAATACTTGTAATGACGGTAATTTAGGCACATAGAGCCCAGAGCCCTGGCATATGTACCTCCCTTCTTTCTGTCATAAATGTTAGTGTCTGCACTGACCACACTCCTGTGGTCATTTGGATCATGAGATATTTGCTCATCTGCTGTGTGAAACTACTCTTCATGAAGATTTCTTTTCCTGCTAGACCCGAGTACGCAGAATAATTTGCATGGAGTATAGGCATGTTTAGTAAACTATGAATTCCAGGAAAAATTGAATTATGGAATCATTTACATTCAAAACAGTTCTATAATATATTAAATCGATGATGCTCCATCAGTTGTAAAAACCAAATTCAAATTCTTGAGTGTCTGTTTTCAAGCTTTTTTCTTTCAAAAGACTTATTTTTTATGACTCATTCTTGTAGGACACAGGACCCGTATGAAGTGGCATTTCTTTCTCCATTGTTAAGCAGGGCTCAGATGGCAGGGCGTTAAAGCCCAGAGCTCGGTCCATTCTGAGCCTCCAGAGCCACAGTCACTGCAGTTCAGCTTCATGAGGCCACTTGGGTCATGACAGTGGACGGTGTTAGCCGAAGTACGTAGCAGAGAGGGACGCCGGACACGCTTTGACTGCTGGTGGTCACAGCCGGAGGACACCCTTGCGGCGTGGCTCAGAGCAGGCGGCGTGCCGCAGCCTTGGAGCGGCGAGGATCGGCCGCTCTCCTGTCTCACAGTCACCAATCTCGGTCACGGTGGCTGACGCTTTGCCGCTTCTGTCCCCGCGTCAGGCAGAGACGCTAACCTCTTACAGGACAGCAGCTGGGGCTCATTCTCACTGCATTCTCGGCACTGATAACAGAATCGGGGAGCGGGGGCGTGGAACACAAAATCAGGCAAGTCAGAGACCTGAGACTCCTTCTCCCTCGCCCTTACTCCCGTATTCAGTCCATCACGAATTTCTCTTGCCGCCTAGATGCCGTTTTAAAGCTGCCCATCTCTGTCCGTCTCCACCACAACCGCTGCGGTTACCTTGACCCAAACCACCGTCTCCTTTGAATGCATTTGCCGGGATCACCACAGCGGCCCTAACTGGTCTACCCCTTCTGCTCTGGCCCCTCTTAATTCCTTCTCTGTGGAGCGGCCAGATGAACTTTTAACAGTACAGCTCCTTCAAAGGCTGTCTGCTGCCTTTTTATAATAATGGTTAATCATACTCATCATCAACATCACACTGGCAGTGCTTTGACCAAGGCCGATGGTGGGGTGGTCACATACTTTACTGTTCACACAAGGACTTTTTTTTTATAGCAATATCTTCTCTATTTTTTGTTTATTTTTTTAATATAATGTATCGTCAGATTGACTTACATACAACACCCAGTGCTCATCCCAACAGGTGCCCTCCTCAGTGCCCATCACCCGCTTTCCCCTCTCCCCCACCCCCATCCACCTTCAGTTTGTTCTCTGTATTTAAGAGTCTCTTATGGTTTGCCTCCCTCACTCTCAGTTTGTGACTCTTTTTTTGCCCTTCCCGTCCCCCCACGGTCTTCGGTTAAGTTTCTCAAGATCCACATATGAGTGAAAAGATATGGTATCTGTCTTTGTCTGACTGACTTACTTCACTCAGCATCCATGTTGCTGCAAATGGCATGATTTCATTCTTTCTCATTGCCAAGTTGTATTCCATTGTATATATAAACCGTGTTGTCTTTATCCTTTTGTCAGTTGATGGACATTTGGGCTCTTTCCATAATTCGGCTATTGTTGAAAGTGCTGCTGTAAACATTGGGGTACACGTGCCCCTGTGCATCAGCACACCAGTATCCCTTGGGTAAATTCCCAGCAGTGCTATTGCTGGCTCGTAGGGTAGTTCTATCTGTAATTTTTTGAGGAACCTCCACACTGTTTTCCAGAGCGGCTGCACCAGTTTGCATTCCCACCAACAGTGCAAGAGGATTCCCGTTTCTGCACATCCTCCCCAGCATCTAGTTTCCTGATTTGTTCATTTTAGCCATTCTGACCAGCATGAGGTGGTATCTCAGTGTGGCTTTGATTTGTATTTCCCTGATGAGGAGTGATGTTGAGCATCTTTTCATGTGTCTGTTGGCCATCTGGATGTCTTCTTTGGAAAAGTGTCTATTTATCTCTTGTGCCCATTTCTTCACTGGATTATTTGTTTTCAGGTGTGGAGTTTGGGAAGTTCTTTATAGATTTTGGATACTAGGCCTTTCTCCGATACGTCATTGGCAAATATCTTTTCCCATTCCATTGGTTGCCTTTTAGTTTGGTTGATTGTTTCCTTTGCGGTAAGGAAGTTTTTTTTTTATCTTGGTGAGGTCCCAATAGTTCATTTTTGCTTTTAACTCCCTTGCCTTTGGAGATGTGTCTAGTAGGAAATTTCTGCGACTGAGGTCCAAGAGGTTGTTGCCTGCTTTCTCCTCTAGGATTTTGATGGTTTCCTGCCTCACATTTAGGTCTTTCATCCATTTTGACTTTATTTTTGTGTATGGTGTAAGACAGTGGCCTAGTTTCATTCTTCACATTGCTGTCCAGCTTTCTCAGCACTGTTTGCTAAAGAGATTGTCTTTATTCCATTGGATATTTTTTTCTACTTTCTCAAAGATTAGTTGGCCATACATCTGTGGGTCCAATTTTGGGTTCTTTATTCTATTCCATTGGTCTATGTGTCTGTTTTTGTGCCAATACCATACTGTCTTGATGATAACAGCTTTGTAGTAGAGGTTAAAGTCTGGGATTGTGATGCCTCCCACTTTGGTCTTCTTCTTCAATATTACTTTGGCTATTCAGGGTCTTTTGCGGTTCCATACAAATTTTAGGATTGCTTATTCTAGCTTCGAGAAGAATGCTGGGGCAATTTTGGTTGAGATTGCATTGAATGTGTAGATTACTTTGGGTAGCATTGACATTTTAACCATATTTATTCTTGGAAACCATGAGCATGGAATGGCTTTCCATTTCTTTCTGTTTTCTTCAATATCCTTCATAAACTTTCTATAGTTTTGAGCACACAGATCTTTTATATCTTTGGTTAGGTTTATTCCTAGGTATTTTATAGTTCTTGGTGCAGTTGTGAATGGGATCAGTTTTCTTGATTTCTCTTTCTTTTGCTTCATTATTGGCATATAAAAATGCAACTGATTTCTGTAAATTGGTTTTGTATCCTGCAACTTTGGTGAATTCATGTATTAGTTCTAGGAGTCTTTTGGTGGAGTCTTTCAGGTTTTCCATGTAGAGTATCATGCACACAAGGATATTTTTGAACGTGAAGTGGCACCGTTGAAAATCACACCGCGGGGCGCCTGGGTGGCTCAGTCGGTTAAGCGTCCGACTTCGGCTCAGGTCACGATCTCGCGGTCCGCGAGTTCGAGCCCCGTGTCGGGCTCTGGGCTGATGGCTCAGAGCCTGGAGCCAGCTTCCGATTCTGTGTCTCCCTCTCTCTTGGCCCCTCCCCCATTCATGCTGTGTCTCTCTCTGTCTCAAAAATAAATAAACATTAAAAAAAAAAATTAAAAAAAAAAAAAAAAAAGAAAATCACACCGCAATGATGTGGAAACCATGATGTTCGTTTACCTTGTCTGCAACTCCCTGTAAGGCCTGGGCCATATTCACCCTGCTTCCATTCACTCTCTCTGCACCTGCACATCTGCTTGCTTTTCAGTCTTTTGTACTTTTCAGGTTCACTCCCCATGTTTGCTACCACCACAGGGCCTTTGTGCCTGACATCACTCAAGTGTCTGACTCCTACTGATCTTTTAGCCCTTAGCTTCTGCATGGCATCTCATTAAGTAGGCTAAAGGTTAAATCTTTTTTATATGTTCTTACCACAGTGACAAGTACAATTTAACATTTAATTATTTGAATGAATACTAGTAATAGACTGGTGATATTGTATTACCGATACACCAGTCATAGAATGCAGTGGTCAGCACAATGGCAAGACAACCTCTACACAGCTGGCCCTTGACCAACATGGGTTTGAGCTGTGGGCCTGCCTATCTGTGGGTTCTTTGTGGTGCCAAACTGTAAAGGTACTTTCTCTTCATGAGAGTTTCCTAACCTCTTCTCTTCTCTAGCTCACTGCGTTACAAGAAACAGTATATAATACGTGTTAAGCAACTGTTGATATTATCAGTAAGGCTTCTGGTCAGCAGTAGGCTATCAGTAGTTAACTTCTGGGGGGAGTCAGAAGTTGTGTGGGGATTTCTGACTATTGAGGGGGGGTTGGTGCACCTACTGCCCATGTTGTTCAAGGGTCAAATGTATATTTAAATTCTGTATTTTAAGTACAAAAGAAACTGGCTATATGGACTCCAGCTTACTGTAAAAATACAGTCTCTGTCTTAGCACTGTTAATATGCCGTTTATTAATTTATTAAAAATACAGTAATTTAATACTCCACTTTAGCAATTCCACAGAGTAACCCAAAATTTGAAGTTAAAACGTGGGTTCGTGAGAAGAGGCTGTCCTCAGTGAGAAACCCTTGGCATTTCGAGTGATAATATACAGAATTGGTGGATTCTGGAACAGATGATCTGGGTTTTAAATGATTTTACCACTCACTGTCTGGGTGGCCTTGAGCAAGTTACTTAGTTTCCCTGGGTCTCCCTTTTACCCATCTGTAGAATGAATATAATAATGGCATCTGGTATTTCATAGGGCTTTTAAGAAAATCAAATCGGGTAGTACCTACAAGATACTTAGAACAGTTTTTGGCACATAGGAGAAATTGAGTGCCTACTAGCTGTTACTCTTATCTGTGTTATTGTTACTCTGTTGATTCATTAACGAGATATTTATTCAATATCTGCCTTGTTCCTGGCATTGTTCTAGGTGCTGGGAATTCAGATGTGATCAAGATAGGGCATATTGTGCATTGGGTGTGATCCATTAATACTTCAGTTTCATTGTCGGAGAAGTATCCTGACTGAAATAAATGTCATGGTTTGTTGGGGCACACTGGTGGGGAGGAGTTGGGTCCACTTGAAGGTTGAGTCTGCAGTCACAGAACTGGGGAGCAGTGTAGGGCTGGGAAAGAGCACAGAGAAAGGGCCCTGAGATGGAAAGGGCTTAGCCTGGTTAACAGTTAAAAAGTGAGCATGGCTGGATTGTTTATACGTGAGTAGAGAGGGTAGGGGGCCTAATAGAGACAGGAAGCCGATGTGGCAGGTACGTTGGGGTGGGGGGGGTTGTATAGAAAAATGACAAGCCATCTAATTCTCCTTAATTTACTGCTGAAGAAGCAGAAAGCCATGTGCCCTGAGCAGGGTCATGTAGAAAATTAGTGATGGGGCTGGAACTAGAAGCTAAGTGTCCCATGTTCATATATGCATGTGTGTGTGACATACATGTGCACACACATATGTTTTAACTATTGAAGCATATGTATAAAAATTGCACACGTTACATAGAACAATTTTCTGTGAAGTTTCACAAAGTGAGCCCCCCTGTTACACGCCCCCCCCCCCCAGCCCGTTACACCTCCCTGTTACACCCCTCCACTGTTCTATCCCGCAGAGGTAAATTGGTCCTGAACTCTAACACCACACATTAGTTCTGCCTGATTTTGAACTGCTATGAACTTTTGGATGGAAGTGTATGCTGTAGTAACTTCTTTCTGTCTGGCTTCTTGGCCTGCACATGTCTGAGATTCATGTGTGGGGGTGTGCGTGGCAGTAGATGTTGTGTTCCCACTGCTCTGTAGTCTTTTACTCTCGGAGTACGCGGGGGTTTCCAGTTTACTCGCCCACCGGAAGTCCCTAAAGAGACAGGTTGTGTGTGTGTGTGTGTGTGTGTGTGTGTGTGTGTGTGTGTGTGTGATGAAAGATGGATTGTGATTCCTGTCATTTATGTGTGCATGTTAATCTTGCTTGTCTTTTATTTTTTTAACCAGTTGAAGTCTCTATGGAAACATTTCTTTTAGAGCCCACTTTGATACCAAGTGGGTATCCCTTGGTCACTTTGAAAATATAATGCCTGGTTGAAACCCAGACTTGCATGACTAGAGATCACCCACTATGCCCCTTTGTTAAAGAGGTATTAATCATAAATGGAAATAGGTTGGATGAATTTGTCACGTTTTCAAATGGTGCTGATCATTGAGCTTTTCAGCCTTTTGAAATATTATCTAGGGTATTACATGCTTCCAGGAGGTCAAGGATGATTGGCTACTTAATTGGGCCAAATAGCCATCATTTATACTTGTTAAAATTAGGTCTCTTTAAATAAGTGATTGATTAATTGGATGTATGCCATTTTCATGTGTATTTCATTCAATTTTTTTTCTTTCTCTCTCTTTTTTTTTTTTGAACATTTCAGATGATGTCGTGCCGTATTTTAAGACAGAGCCAGGCCTGCCGCAGATCCACCTGGAAGGCAACCGCCTTGTTCTCACTTGCCTCGCTGAAGGGAGCTGGCCTTTGGAGTTCAAGTGGATGCACAATGACAGTGAGCTCACCACCTACAGCAGCGAATATAAGTAATTGATTGCTTGAAAATAAGATTCCGTTTCAGGCTGATGTGTTTAGAGTATTTGCCTTTTGGGCCATAATAGCACAAGAGGTGAAAATATTTGATTGAATTTCTAATGCATTAGGATTAAAGGGATAGATTTAATTAGAATGTGATTTAATATTCTGATCGACATTGTATTTATACCTAGGAAGTGTATCATTATATTTGTAAAAGGAAGTCTGTTAGCGAAATTACCAGACTGAAAAAAGTTGTAGTTACAGAGGGATGCAAGTAACAGGTTTCGCGTGATAAATTTGCCCTCTTGTGGCAACGGCCCCACCCGCCAGTGTCGTTCGTATTCAACGAGCATGAATATTTAGACAGAGATCTTTAAATCAGGAGCTTCTGGAGCTCTGAGGCGTCAACAGAAAATTTACCTGGCTGACTTTCAGAGTCAGGACAGGGAGGATGGAAGTGTGGGGGAGGGGTGTGAGCACAGCATCTCATCCAGCAAGGATGTTCACTCGAGTCCTGTGTGCGGGTGCAGTGAGCCCAACACGGGGCAGAGAACAAGTAGTGAGTGGGGACGAGGATGAGATGCAGCCGCATAGGAGGTGTGGCTTCACCCAGCACCAGCGGCACCAGCTCTCGAGCCTCCGTGTCTCCTTGTGGTGCCAAGGTCTTTCAGGTTCGAATCTCAACTTGAGCTTCCGTTTCTGTGTGGGCTGGTTATACCAGATGCAACAGTTCTGAGGAGGATGGAGAACTAGTGACTTCCTAAAAAGTCCAAAAGGTCCCCAGATCAGCGCAATCAGCAATGTCATGCTCTTATTTAACTAAGAGAATTGGCTGTTCAGAGGTGTTTTAAATAGAGTAATGAGTTCTCAACGTGAGGCATAACCCATCACCCACTCTCTTGAAAAGTCAGAGGTTTGGGGCACCTGGCTTGCTCCGTCGGAATAGCATGTGACTCTTGATCGAGGGGTTGTGAGTTCAAGCCTCATGCTGGCTTTAGAGACTACTTAAATAAACTTAAAAAAATAAAAGAGGGGCACCTGGGTGTCTAAGTCCATTAAGAGTTCGATGCCTGATTTTGGCCCAGGTCATGATCTCATAGTAGATCGAGCCCTCCTCAGGCTCTGCTTTGACATCACAGAGCCTGCATGGGATTCTCTCTCTCCCCCTTTCCTCCTCCTCTCTTCCCCCCTCTCAAAATAAATAAGCTTAAAAAAATAAAAACTTACCTGCTATTTACCTTTTGGGATGAGCACTGGGTGTTGTACAGAAACCAATTTGACAATAAATTTCATATATTGAAAAATAATAAAATTGTAAGATTTCATATAAAAATCCACTCTCTGATCCCTGTTGATCAGTCAGAAGGCCTGGCCACTCAGCTCTGCCTCCGCAACCCTCCCCCCCCCCCCCCCCCCCCCCAGAAGCAGGTGCTGGCCAGTGCTCCCCTTCAGGAAGGGCACAGCCCTTCTGGCTCTCAGTGCTCTGGTCCCCACATCATCTGTATGATGCCACACTTGCTTTGCTCAGTTCTCTTCTTCCCCTGCCCTTTGTAGACATAAGAGTTTGTGACCACCTCTTTCATGATCAGGCCTGTACTGTCAGAGTATCTGCTGTTGTAGGAGCAATTTATCGTAATAGTTACGAGCATGTTGACATCAACAGACCCAGGTTTGAATCCCAGCTAACTACCAATTAGCATTAGCAGTGTGATCTCCTGCAAGCCACTTATCAGTTCCACTTTTAACGTCTGCAAAATGGGGCTGATCATATCTCATTTGTCGTGTTGTGAGCGTTAAAAGGCTCTAATGTAGGTAAAACAGTGTATGTTCTGGCCCACAAGCAATCTGCTAATAAATCCTAGGTGATACTGTATATCATCATAATGAGACGTTAGTTTACTTGGTTTGTTAGGAGGGGCATAAGAAAGAAAAAGACAAAAAGTAAGCTTAGAAATGAGAAGCATGTGTGAGTAATGGGCTTTAACAGCAGGTGCCTTGAATTCGGATACTTCTATTCAGTTTACTATGTGTGTGACTTTGGACAGGTTACCTAACCAGTTTGATCTTGCTTTTCTCATCTGTAAAATGGGTATAATAAAACCCAATTCAGAGGGTTCTCATAAAAATGAAATGACATAATGTTTTGTCTGCCCCTGGGAGAAAGGGATGAAGTCTCAGAAGAATCCAGATTGTTCTTCCATATAAAAAATAGTAATGTGGATGATCTATAATGATGGTGTTCAGATTGGGGTATGTGGTCATGGATAGTGTCAAAGGAATTGCTTTCTAGATGTTCAGTTTCCATATGTGTGTTTTCTGAGGTTGAGCTGACTGAGAACATGCCTTTTTGCAGACACCCGGGATTCTGCCCTTTTGTGCTGTTTCCCCCAGTTCGCCGAAGGAAGGCTCACTTTCCCCATCTGAGTCCTCCTGTGGAACTGCCTCTCAGGTGCAGGACGAGTGCCTAGGTCCAAATATTTGGCTTGAACAAAATGAGGGGCTCTTTTAAACAACCCCTGAAGAGCTACTTGGCCTCTAGTCTATACATATTCCTTTTAAGGAAAAGTAGGGCTCTAGAAATGGGATATTTTGACCATTCTTGGATTTTTTAAAAAAAAATTGGGACATGTTGTATATAGGTAGGCAGCAAGAGCTGTACCATTTTTTTGACACAACCCCGCCATTTCCATTCTCCAACTGTCCTCAGAGAATATATTGTGCCTCAAGGGACGTGTAGTGAGAGCAAAGGAAAGAGCGCGTGCAAGTTAGATCCCCACGGCTGAGGGCACCTTGTCTTCTCCGGGCAGCATGCTCACAGCGGCGCCCCGGGGTGTGTCCACTTACACATAGCAGAAGCAGAGTATTCCAGAGCTGTTGGAAAGAAGAAACAAGCTGTGAAATGCTCTTTAATGAAGCACACTGTGTCTGCATTTCACCCTCCTCTGTAATGAGGCTGAGGGCTCAGTGGCACATTTCAAGGAGGAGGAGGAAGAAAGTTCTGTTTACTTCCATCAGAACCATGTTGTATCGTGATGTACGAAGAACATGCATGACAGGAAAGTTAGGGCTTTGTATTTTCTCAAACACTTATTCAGAAGATACTTTCATTAACTTCTGCAAAAAAGATGATTTGAGATTCTAAATCCATATCCTTTTTCATTAATTTCCTGTGTTTTGATTGTTGCTATGCTTCAATCTCTTCTCTAGTTTATTTCCTTCTTCCGTGTACTCTTTAGATTTAAATGAACTGTATGCAAATATGTGGTCAGTACTTTCTCTTTGTTGTTAATTTGTATCCAATTTTATTTATTCTAATAGTAAATAACTTGCCATTTAATGAAATAAAAAGTAATTGAAAAAAAACCAACCACTATCCTCCCATTAAGAGACATATTTTCTAAGTTTTTAATGCTTAATAATTATATTTCAAAGTTTGTGATACATTTATGTTTTTTTGATAAACTATGTAATATAATAGTTGCCGTGACCCTATAATACAGAAGAATTTTTTTTAGCACTTAGAATGTTTTGATCAAAGGACATCCTTTTTAAATTGCCATTTGTATGTGTATTTTTATTTCAGAGAAGTATGATGGATAATCAAGAAGTATCTTTGAAGCATAACAATATATTACATTAGAATAAAATTCTTTGGGATAAATAGACCTACTAATTAAGTTCAAAGAGTAAAAAGGAGCAGTATGAAGGTTCCTATCTGTTAAAGAGTTCATTATTAAAGAAGGGATGATGTGTACTTCAAAATCATTATATTGTTTATATTCCATTGGATGCATGTAAAACAGCGGTGTAATAGTTTTATTCTAAAATGCTAAACCATACACCATGCCACTGTTATATGTGCAGCTGTTTAGACTTAGGATAAAACAGTTCTGTCCACTCGAAAATGTGCAAGGAGGTGGAGGTTTTTTTGGCGTTGCTCTTTGCACTAGACATTTTACCTGTTAATTTGACACTCCCTGGATAATCCTCAGGAAGGCAAAGCATTGTGGGTCACTGAGGCAGGATTGCAGGGGCAGCTCATTATACATGGACCATTACAATGGGGTAGATGCTTCCTTCCCATTTCCCTGGAAACTTAGTAGGAAGAGATGGGTGGTTCTAAAGCACCAACAATTTGGGAACAACGTGGTAAATTACATTCTGTTCACTGAGGGCTTCAGACACCAAGATGGGTTGTCAAGGATCCATAGTATTTTGTCCTCCCTTTTTTCAAGAAATAAACGCTGCCCAAAAAGCTCATGCTCTTTTTTCAAATTACTCTTTCATCTACTTCCTTCCAATAAGCACCTTCAGCTGTCATATGTTAACCTCCATTAGACATTCTAAGTCTCAAATTGAAAAACATGGCTACTTTATGAAAATGGTAGCAGTTTTTTCTCTGAAATTGAGTCCCTCTCCCCCCGCCTTTGATGTCAGTATGAAAATGCTAATCCTGTAAAGGAAAATAATATAAACTCAGCTTTTCCAGCTTTGACTGGAAATAGCATTTTCTTTGCTGCTTGTGTTACAAACTGCCCCCCAAATTTCAGTGAGCTGCAAATGTTATTCCCATGGATGCTTATATCCACATTCAGGCATAGGTGATCCTGTAGCCACAATTGTAATAGTTAGGTCATTAAACCAGGTTTGCATAGCTGTCAAAGGCAGATGGGTCTCTTTTTTTTTTTTTCCCCCAGGAAGTATTTATTCTCAATTACTTTCTACTTGGAGATAAAAAATTACATTCGAATACAGGTAGATAGATGTCTAAGCCAATAATTTCTTAGTGCTAGGCGTACTATTCATTTTATACCAGGAAGGATAATTGGATACTGTGAAGTGCTAAAAATCTTATATCTCCTTACGTGACCCGTCTCTGTGGTTCAGTTTCTGTGACAGTATAAACAATAGAAACTTGATGGATGATTCTTTTTTTTTTTTTATTCCAGTAAGAAAATAGGGGTGGTTAAGGACAAAGTAACTTTTTTCTTATGTCTTAAGAAGAAAAATTTCACAGTATCAACAAAAATTATTAAATACCTGGGAATAACCTTTATAAGAACCTACACGAAGAAAAGTGGAAAGCCTCACTGGGAGATATAAAAGAGAATCCTAGATAGGAAATCTGCACAATGTAAAACTAGACAAAGTATATGAAACAGTTGTATCCAAGACAGAAACCAGAAACAGAAACCAGAAACCAGAGACAGAAACCAAGCGAGCCCTCTGACTGGCCCAGCTTTTCTTCTGTGCCAGAATTTCCAGGCTGTGGTATGGGGGCGGGGGGCACTAATACCCGGAGGACTCCTGAGCTGAGGAGATTGGAGAATCCAGAGGGATCAAGGCCGAGTGCCCGAGAAAGGGAATCTAGAGGTCTACAGCGGTTCTGTGTTGAGTGTTTGGCAGAATATTTATCAGCACGTTTGGTGAGGAGACTCCCCAAGGCCAGGGAAAGGGCTGCCCAGAAGTGATGGCCGTACTTCCCATGCTCGCCACAGGGCTGGGTGGACGACCTGTTCTCACCAGCCATACCCCAAATTCTCATAATTTATGGGGTTATGGGATAGAGGATTCATAAGTATCTTGGGTCTGTAGTGGGAATTATTAGCCCTTGACCAAATGCAGTTCTGATCCTGCCTAAGATTTTATAAACAAGACCAGGAAGGATCAAACGACTTTCAAGTATCTTTGAAGCATCAGAGAGCAAAGCCCAAGGATGTTTATAGGAATACAAAAATATCTAGCACCAAACAGGGTAAAATCCACAATGTCTAGAATGGAATCAAAGATTATTAGGCATGTAAAGAGGAAGGAAGGCATGACCCTTAAGGAGGACAAAAATCAATCTATTAATCTATCGAGCCAAAGCTGGCACATATGTTAGAATTAGCGGAGAAAGGCACTGTTGAAACATCATAACTGTATTCCCTGTGATCAAAGCTAAATACATACAAGATGTTAAAAGGCCGAAATCAAACTCCTGAGGATGAAACCTGTGATATCTGAGATGAAAAACACACTGGATGGGAGAGTAGCAGAGTAGATGTTGCAGAAGAAAATGTTAGTAAACTTAAAGATACAGCAGTGGGATTATCCACAATGAAAGGCAGATACAAAAAAAAAAAAAAAAAAAAGGAATCAAACACAATGAAAAGAGCATTAGTGACTTACAGGACAACTTCCGAGAGTCCAATGTGAGTGTGTTTGGAATCCCAAAGGAGGCAGGAGTGGAAAAATTGAAGAAATCAGATGGCAGATGCTCTCCAGTTGATGAAACCTACAGACCCCCCAGTGCGGGAAGCTCCTCTGGTCCCTGTAGTGGTGTTACTGGCCAGTGCAATAAGGAAGAAAAGTACAAAAGAAATAGCATCTAGATTGTAAGACATAAAAATGTCTTTGATTGAAGGTCTTTATTTCTACATCGTCTATGTAGAAAATGTGACATTGTCTATAAACAAGCTGCTAAAGCTAGTAAGTGGGCTTAGCAGTGTTCCAAGACGTAAGATCAGTGTTCAGAAATCTTCAGACTCTGAGACAAAGCAGCTAATTAGGCTTCATTACTACACCATGGGAAAGACTCCTCTACATGTTTTTTGTTTTGTTTTGCTTTTGATCTGCTGTGTCCCCCAGTCACCAAGAGGAAAGGTCTGTTTAACTGAGAACTCTTCCGTTAGGTGACATGTGATGACCCACTGGTTTCTCCATCATCTCACTGAACTGAGTGCAACACCCATCCGCGTCTTTGCGCAAGGGCGTGGTGCCCCCAGCTGTCTGGTTTCAGTTTTCCCGTCTTGGTTTATAGTCACTCTTTTCTGCTGCTTAATTCTCCACTGGTCCTGTCCTCTTTGAACTGCCCAGCTCACAATAATCACAGTTATATTTTGGCTCAAATGAACTAGTCTTACACAGTTTGGCTCCGAGAAGTAGAATCCCTTATAGGCCCATGCTGCTTACAGCTCTGGGTCCTAAGATCTCCTCCTTAACGTGTTTCAGTCTGGGGTTTTCATTTCAGTATTTTGCTTGTGAAAGAAGCCAGCTATAGACTCATTCCACTTGTGATTATTATTTTTTAATGTCACATAGGAAATTTATAAAAAATAGAATTGAAAGCCTAATTATTTATCATCTCCTCTCACAAAAGAAGAATGAAAGTAATCCCAAGAAAGGTATAAGTGGCTTACAGTTTTTTTTTTTTTTTCATAACCTTTTTTTCCCACTTTGAATAAGATTGGGCTTTGGGCCAAGATAGGAAAGTTTATTATAGAACTTGGTTGTTTATTTTCATGCAAAATAGATATTTTTATACCAGCATAAAAAAATTAAATTGTGGGGGATAGTCTTATCTGAAGTGGCCTGAAATGAATGTAGACCCCCCATTCAAAGAAAAGAGCCTCATATCTAGTTTTTTTTTTTTTTTTAAATGTTTGTTTATTTTTGAGAGAGAGAAAGAGTGTGAGCAGGGGCAGGGCAGAGAGAGAGGGAGACACAGAATCCGAAGCAGGCTCCAGTCTCTGAGTTGACGGCACAGAGCCTGGTGTGGGGCTCGAACTCGCAAACTGTGAGATCATGACCTGAACCAAAGTCCAATGCTTAACTGACTGAGCTATGCCAGTGCCCTGTGCCTTAGATCTAGTTTTAATGGGCATGAGAGTTCTGTTTTGTGAAGTGAATTATGTCACCTGACTTCAGAGGGAGAAGCACGGATGTGCCTTCGCTATTCTGAACCACGGTGGGACTGTTAGACCTGTGTCCTTAGAGTAGCTCGCTGTTGTTGGAAGAACCTCTCAACAGTAAGTAGCCAGTCTACAACCAGGCAGCATTTTGTCAGACACTTGCTAAGCTTTTAGCGCTGCACATTCAGGAAAACTCAGAACAGGTTTATTTGTCCCAGTTTTGGGGGGATTGTTTATCGCCTAATGGTTCTTAGTGGTTTGCCAGGAAGCCATGAGTTCTAAAAGAGAGGATTCCAAGAGGCATTATTTAGGGTTTTCTGTGGCCACGGTGAGTGCTTGGTAACGTGAAAAGATTTTCCAGCCACGGTTATTTTGGCTGTGCTCTGGAGGGTAGGCCTTGGGGGGTTCTAGGACGAACCACAGGGGCAAACTCTCTCTGATGGAAATGGAAAGGGAAGTTGTTGCCTGGACGCCGGGTTGGTCCCCGAACCACCGGCAGACTGAAGGAGCCTTCAGAGCCAAATCGGCCCAGGAGCCGTTCCCCCCGGGGCTCCTGCCGCTGCTCCCACTGGGCCCGGGATACCGTTGTTTGAGCCTCTGCCCCGACTGGCACTGGACACCGCGCTGTGCCCCTGGTCCAGGGCTCTGCTGAGCACCAGCACCGATGCCGTCCGACCGCTTCTCCGTTAGCCCCACTCCTCAGCCTCAGGTCTAAAAACCCAGAGTACGTGTGTCCAGGGGTCTGCCTCCACTGAGACCCACAGAGTGGAAAATTCTCCAAACACAGGACAGTGCTCTAGATCCTAGGCAGCCCAAACCAGGTCACACGTTCACTCCAGGCAGGGCTAGTCAGGCCGTTGTTTACGGGTCGAAATGGAGCTCAGGTTGCTTATTAGAGAAACCCTGAGGTGGTTCATGTGGCCCATCCTGAGAAGCAGTTCAGAACTGAGGTATTCTCCTACTTGAGCAGAAATGGACGTTTAAACCCTTGGTTTTATTGTGATTT
Source organism: Panthera uncia (assembly GCF_023721935.1). Taxonomy (NCBI): domain Eukaryota; kingdom Metazoa; phylum Chordata; class Mammalia; order Carnivora; family Felidae; genus Panthera; species Panthera uncia. Next base: position 31,365,888 of record NC_064815.1, on the reverse strand, counting down.
TGTGCTTGATTTTCTTTAATTTGCTCTTCCTGATAACGAACTGGCCCTGGAAAATGTTCTGTTAGTCTAGTAGAAACTCTGCCTTTATCCAGTGAATACAAACATTCCCTGCTGTGTTTATTTGAAATAGGAGCAGGCATTTTCTATATTTTGGTGGCATATGGTGCTAAGATTTTATCATACTTTCTTCTAAAGAGCCAGGAAACTTTCTCTGCTTAAAAATGTGTGTTTATAAACAATGGGCTTGCAGTGAATATTCCCATCTGTTAGGTGAACATAATTTGTGTAGGAATTCCTGTAATAGGTGGAGTACTTTGCAACTTTTTTGTATATTTTTTCCCTGGCGAGACATGAGACTAAAGAGTTGGTACGGAACAGCATATGCCTAATACTCAATTTTGTATCTGCTCCTCCCTGTGGTTTGAAAACACTGCTATTTTCGTGCATTAGTACATACGATTACTGTAGAAATTCATAAGAATTTAAAATCTATTTAGGACCCCACAAGAGACAGAAAATGGAATGGATAACAATTATATAATCGCGGACACGTTGCAGAGGTGACACTGTGCGTGTGGTTTTTTTCAAACACGTGCTCCCGTGACTCATGTTATTTCATTTCAAAACACCCATGTTGGCTTTGTGTCAACTTAATCTCAAAACCCCTCCTTATTATAATCACAGTTATGTAACCATCAAAGCTGCTCATCCTTCCAGTCTTGACTTGTCATTTAAATAAATGGTGTTGACTCTTTGTGTTCAGTTTGATCTTACTCTGATTATCCACACTAATTAATTTTGTGTTTGAGATGAGCCATTCCTCAGAATAGAATAAAATTTTGAAGATTAAAACTCAGCGATATTTTTTCATAAAAGATTTTATTAATCTTGTCATGGGACTGTCAAGATGGTTATCAGAGGGAAAACATACTTTGATTAATATTTGCTTAGTGCTGAATTACCTATATTGTCCAAGTGTTTTATTCACTTAAAAATTAGGCCTTTAAGTTCCTTTTTCAGGTTGACTAATTGGACATACTTGAATAAAAAGTTGAGCAATCAGTTGAATATAAAAGTGATTTCAAGCTATGCTTAGGAACTGAGCCAAGAAAGCCTACCATACGTGGTGCTTTTTACCTGAGTTTTAAAAGTTTCTGGTTATCCTTTGTTAGGAGAAGTAGTTTTAAATTGATGATAATTATGTACGGAACCTCTCTGTAATGAGGATAGCATCACTCAGTTTTCTCTTTTTCGGAAGATAGGCTACCTTTAGACTGGGTTTTAGCTCTCTGTTTTCTTTTTTGTAGTACGCACCTTCCCATGTGTAAGAAGTAGCCAGGACTCAGCCTCATTCTTGGTTTGTTTGTAAACATGGCCTAGAAACCAGTTAGTGTACTCTCTCAGGTATTGTGAAAGGTTGGGGCTCCAGAGCTATAAAACCCACTTCAAGTGGTCCTTGGTTATGAATCTTATTTGCTTATGGATTTCAAAACATCCTAAGTTATAAAACTAGCCATAAACCTAAAGCAGGGCTTTTATGGAAACTGTATCTTCTAAGTACATTTTTTTTCTACTATGAAATGTTACTGAAGTTTTTAGAAAGACTTTGATTTGAAGGATGACGATTGCTTACAGCCACAACAATGGAAAATACAAGTGAAACCACCTTTCAGTTATCCAAAATGTTTTTAAAGTTAATGTCAGACCGTGTGTGGGGAAGTGGGCAAGGGAAGTGTGTGAATTATGTTGGGGGGGTTGTCTGCAACACTGAGTGTCCCTGCTCTCTGCCTTGATGACACCCGTGTCTCATCCTGAAAGTGTTGCTTGAATTTTTATATAGAGTGACACAATACATTATATAAAGATGGTTTCCAGTTCTAGAAATAACTTTTAGAAATTCCGATAGAATTATAACACTTTTTGTTGAAAGGTCTAGTTTACATGTAATGACCTTCAGCTGTTTCACATTTGTCATGTGTTCAGCTAGTTGTGCGTGATAAGTACTCCATGCATGGCATCGTGCTGGGTGCCAGGGCACAGTCATGAGCCGGGCAGGTCTAGAGGCTGGTTGCTTGTGCCAGTGACCGCCTAGCTGGGGAGACAGACATCGATTATGTAGTGTCACAAGTAAGTTGCATTTGGGGTCAGCGTGTTGGCCACGGAAGGATTGCATAGACGGTTCACCAAAAATGCTTGTTGAACACTTGCAACATGTGGTGCCAGAACTGCTCTAGACACAGAACCGTTAATACTTCTTTTTGGTGTTTGGCAGGTACATTATCCCGTCCTTACAGAGGCTTGACGCTGGGTTTTACCGCTGTGTGGTGCGAAACAGGATGGGAGCTCTCTTGCAGAGAAGATCAGAAGTTCAAGTCGCATGTATGTGTGCATTGGAAAAGTCTCCATGTGATGAAATCACAGAAACAAAGTGTCTGTGGGGAATGCCGATCACAATCACTGTTACCTGTTGTGCGAATTGAGACTGTGTCTCAGATTCTCTTGGGGATAGGGTCATTGCTAAAATTTGTTGGGAGACAAGTAGCCAGTGTAGCTGGCCCAGTGATGGTGATGGGGCTAATGAGGCAAATAGCCCTTGTGTAAAATTCACCCTTCAGGGGCTCTGTCAGGCACTGTGGAGGACAAAAAGACATAAAAAATGAACAGGATGCCTTCTCTTTTATGAATTAGCTGCTCGTGGCTTTTATTATCATTGTTATGTTCAGATTCAAATGTTTTTCAAATAAAAAATTAAACCCAATTAGGTAAAATTTCTTCAGTTCATAATCAGTTCTTTCCAGCAATTTGTTTAGAAATCCTTTAGCTCCACGATAAAAAGTACATGGATAGTAATATCCTAGACGGTATTACTGTCTAGGTATCACTGTTGGGGACCTGATGCATCCTCTGTGGGCAAGACTCATTTTAGAGAATGCGGCTTCTGAAAGTAACTGAAGGGAGAATGCAGGGAGTTTGCACGTCGTTAGCAGGAATTGGAGAGACAAGCTGGTCTGCACAAAGCACTTAATACTTTCCTAGTCCAAAACCTGGCAAGGTAGGGTCCTTCTAAAACGGCCTGTCAGCTTTATTACATTTTGAATTTACTACCGAAATGTCTCTTCATTTAAAAGAAAGCAGAAAGTGTTATGCTACTTTAAATTATATATTAATACGTTGTAACGGATTTGAGAGACCTCGAGAGATCCTAAACTGGGCTGTGCCAACCAAAAAAGACAGTATTTTCTCTTTGTTATTTTGACCGCAGGTAAGGCCTATAGTTTTCAGTGTCACTGTGTCAAAGAAAACAATTTCTAGTTACTCGTCTGTCTCTACACGTTTAGTTATGTTTTTAATTACTAGGAAGGCTTAACTTTTCTGAATTGTGGTGAAGTCACTCAGCTAAATCTTACTGCAGGATAATTTGGAACTTGTATTCAATTGAATAATTGAAAACATAATTAATAAATATGAATTTCAGTTCAATACCCCAAACATATTTGAATAAGTTAACAGCTTGGAATTTATGGTAATGTATTAAATTCTATTGAATAAAATTAAATTTTGGACTTTTTCTTGGTTAATTATTTATATCCTTGTTTCTAGAAATTTATCTTTGGCTCTTAGACTTTTTCTCTTTTCTTCTTTTTGTTAACGAGCTTCACTTTAAAAATAACTGTGACTGTTCACCTCATCTGTTTCATCTCCTAGAATATTAAATGCTATTTATTACATAGGAAATAATTTCCTCTGAATAAAAATTCCATTGATAATATAGATTTGCTATGGACTATTCCAAATTAAATACATTGAGACAAAAAGACAGCATATAAGTCAAATCTGTGTGTATACACATGTATCTGTCTCGAATCCTAACATAGACATTTTTCAAAAGTTTCAAATGTTACTAATTTAAAAATTGGTGTCCTCTGCCCACATTCTAATGACTTCGTTTTTTCCTGTGACCCCATTTCTTAAAAATGTTAAGCAGTAGCACAAAAGGCTGCAACAGAGCCTACCTGTCCCTAATTAAGTCAACAGTATGGGGTTTGGAGAACCCTGTGAAAACAAGTTTGTGGTTAAAAAAAAAAAATCTCTCTTCCAAAAGATCTGTTAGGGAGACAGCACCCCAGCAACGGGAAAGAAGGAGAAAGTGAACCGGGCAGTGGTGGCTGCCTGGGTGGAACTAGCTTGAGAAACTGGGGAGTCGGCGGATAGCTAAGGGCGACTCTACGGTCTCTGTGGCGGTAGGATGCTTCTCCATAGTTTATTCCAGAATTCAAATCAGTTGCAAACATTTCATCGCGTTGTTGCAGCGACAGAGACCACGAAGTTCTGCTGATGAATGCATTTTGTGGGCACCTTGGAGGCCCGTGGCTTTGCCTCCCGCTTCACTTCCCCACCAGATCTGCCCTCGTCAGCACTGACGCTCAGTCTCTTCTTGTCTTATGGTTTAATTAAAGCACCGGTGGTGACTTTGCTGTAATACATAGTTATTTCCATCTTGGACCCTCCACCCCCCCCCCCCCCCCCCCACACACACACAAAGTAGTTTTCTAGAACTCAAAGGGTCTGATTTTTCTCTGCAGATATGGGAAATTTCATGGATACGGACCAGAGGAAAACGGTTTCTCAAGGACACGCAGCAGTTCTCGACTTCCTGCCCATCAGCAGCTGCCCCAGGCCACAGGTGACGTGGTTTAGAGAAGGGCACAAGATCGTTCCCAGCAGCAGAATGTAAGTTGCTCCAACTTTAAAATACAACTCCTCGCGCTTGTTGGCACCATTTATGTATCATTTAATGAAGTTCACTGTATCGATTAAGCCCTGAGAGGAATGATGTGGCCTCGTAGTCCTTCCCCAGGCCGTGGTGAGTGGCTCTTCGAGGACCTGGCGGGGAAACGTGTCAGCAGTTTGAGGAAATCGTCATCCCGTAAAGTTAGTCTGCGGAGTGCCGCCCACCCTGAGTAAAGCATCCTTACTTGGTCATCGTGGTCCATTTTTCCCTTTCTGGATGCGCTCTGTAAGATATTGTCATCCCTGAGTTGTTTAGCTCCAAGTGCTAATTTAATGAGTGTCGGTATTTACTTAGAGAGCTGTGGGGGTTTTTTCCCTCTTTTTACTGAACCGTGTTCGATACCACTTTCTCTGACGATAAAACAGTAATTACTGCTTATTTCTCTTTATCCTTTTATCCTGCCGTGACAGTTTTATTTCCCTTCGTCTAATTAGTGGTTCGGCATCTATTGCAGAATACTGCTTTGTGATTAGTTAAGCATTATTTCAAGGTGTTCCTGCCTATCCCGCATTCAAGGTATTTATCTAATGCCAAACAGATTTTCTTCATTTAGAGCTTTAAGTGATTAAAAGAGAACATTTCATATATATTTCATAAGTGGGCATTTTGCAATACAATTTAAAGTTAATATACCAAATATAAACACTGCAGGGATGAGCATTTCTGAAAGAATCCTGAAATGCTATAAGCTTGGGCTAAAAGTCAAGTACTTACACCATCAGATGGTTGCACTCATACAAAGATTCATGAGAAGAAAATGCTTTTGTTTTATTCTGTTCTTTCCAAAAAGGATATATGTGTGTGTGTGTGTGTGTGTGTATACACATACATATAAAACACAGTTTGCTGAGTAGGTTTTAAATGTAACTCTGAAAGTCACTGTGGGGTGTAGACTTTCTTTCTCCCCTGCCTGCCCATCCACGGGATCCCTTCTCTAGGCCAGCCGTCATGCTCTCCCAGCCGGGCATCTGAACCTGCTTGACCTTAGGCCATTCTGAATCCCATTTAACAAATGTTTCTACTCTTGTTATTGGAAACAGGAAGACTGTTGAAATGTATAAATACAACATTTAAAAATGTTAATGGGGCATCTGGGTGGTCAGTCAGTTAAGCATCAGACTCTTGATCTCAGCTCAGGTCTTGATGTCACAGTTCCTGAGTTCAAGCCCCTCATCCGTCTCTGTGCTGACAGTTGGGAGCCTGCTTTGGATTCTGTTCTCCCTTTCTCTCTCCCCCTTACCCACTCAAGCTCTGTCTCTGTCTTTCTGTCTCTCTCTCAAAAATAAATGAACATTAAACAAATTTTTTTAAATAAAAAAAAAGTTAGTAAAAATTCTAATTACCTTAGAAAATGGGAACCTGCTTTCCTTTTTCCTTATTTTGGTAAGAGTTGCTTGTGTGTCCAACTTTATATTGCTTCCATTGATAGCAAATGCCTCTTCAGGTCGGTGAAACGAAGAACAGGGATCAATTTTTCATTCTTTTAGAAACCTGTTAGGTTGAACACAAGGCAGCTGAGATGGACTCTGGCAAAATATTCTGGAGAGTTCTAGCATTGAGCCCAGCATGGCTGGGCCAGTTTGGGAAGAATGCTGGGGAAGAGGAGGTGTGAGGGAGGATGAGGGGATCAAATTAAGCTTCTCCAACACTGGAGCTTCCCTTCATGTCCATGGGGGCACGGCCCACGGTGGTCGCCGTCTGGCAATTCGTTTTTGACTTGTGGTCTAGGTGTCGGCATCTATTCGAGAAGTATGAAAGGAGATAGAATGAAATAACAAGTCTTAAGTTGATAAGCTTTTCTTGTTTTACTTGCAGATTCTTGCCCAAGACTCTTGAATTCCTGGTGAGCTAATGATATAAAGATGCTAAGTAGGTTTTAACTTGGTGTCACATCAAACAAATGATCTGCGAAGCTATTGATGAATCTCCAATGTCAGTAGAATAATATGCCGGTGATCCCTTTTTTAGGAGATGAGATGAGATGAGGCTGATTAGGGGTATTTACACATTTGTAAGGCCCTTCAAGTTTCATATTTTCCACCTCATCATCACCCCCGTATTTATTAAGTACCTGCTGTGCAGGACATCATAAATCAGCATGTGTGTGGTTTTCTCTGCGAGTTTATACATCATTCAGAGATAGAAAGTTCGGCTTTGCATGGCAGTTGGAAGGGCATTTCTGCAGGGCCCCTGTCTGGATGGTTGGCAGACAAAAGTCAGATGGCGTTAGATCTGTTCTGCACCACCAAAGGTGTCATTTAAAAACAAATGTTTGGCTCAAAGCGTTTCACTCATGTTGAAACAGGTCAAGCTTCTGTACCTGCTGTAACCTGATTATCTGTGGTCCGTTCCACCACATGGGTTTGGGGAGGGGGAGGGGGAGGGGAAGGTGGTCCCTGGCCACAGGGAGGAGGAGCCTGGTCTCGCCAACCCCACCCCCTTATTGTTAACATTACCGCGGGATCTTCAAAATGTGAGCTTTCGGCTTACAGTTTAATTTCTTTCGCTTTCAAGGGAAACAACAATTGTAACAATAATTCCTGACTTGAAAAGTTTGTTGGATGGCCTAGTAACAATTTTAACAGCGGCCGTTAATTATTGGATACCTCCTCGAAACACGTCTTCCCTGATCCTCACCATTGCCTTCAGCTGTGCTTGGAGCTCTAGGACTGCAGACGGGATGCTCGATGGCCCTCCCAAGGGCACACAGCTGACCGGTGGCCCTCTGGCTTCCGCGCCAGGCCTGTCTGCATCAGGCTGATCCTTCTTTTCACTTTGTCTTGCCAAACCCTCTTCGAGTCTTTGATGTATTTTTTGCATATGCTACTTTTGTTCCTACTTCTCCCTTTTAGGACGTCAGCCTTCGGTGTGAAACACTATAGGTCGACGTGAGCCACAGGCCCACACAAACTCTCGTGCCCACGTAGCCCTGAGCGTGCCTGTGAGGGTGTTATTTGTATGTATTCCCTTGTGTTGGGGCTGTAAGTCGCCGACTTGAGAAATTTTTGACAAAAGAGAAGGCAAACATGGTTTTCCAATTAAGGCACGGGCTTTACCACATTCCGAGGCCTAGCGGGGGATGGGGTGGAAATGAGGCCTGTGTAGCACTGGGTGAGGGGCAGCGGGAGACGGAGGGCCGTTGCCGTGTGCCGAGCCCAGCACCCTGTCACCAGCACCCTCTCTGCTCCTGCACCGCATACTTGTTGAGTGAGGAGGCTTCTGTCGTGTGGCAAAAGGAGCGGCAAAACTTCATCACCATCCCGGAAAAGGAGCTGAAGTGAGTGTCCTGGAGGTGGATGTGGGCTGCTTCGCATCCACAGGAGAATGAGGCCAAATGAAAAACTCACACAGTTCCGATGGCAGTTTGGGCTTTTTCTCCCGATTCGTTCACCGAATACGTCCTGAGGACATACTGCCTGCCAGGCACCGTTCCAGGCACCGACTGTGCCACAGGAAACCAAAGAAAGGCCCTGTCCTCAGGGAGCCCGTCTCCAAGTGGAAGGAGACGTGATAGGCCAGCTGGTGATAACAGAGAGGAGAAAATAAAGCCGAGCATGCAGTGGGGAGAGGGGGGTCCGGTGGGTTGCTGTTGTAGATGTGCGTTCAGAGAAGCCCTCTCTGATAATAACCGGAGACCTTTGAGCGGAGACCGGAAGGAGTCAGGGAGGAGGCCTGGGAGTAAATCAGGGAGAGGAGCAGGTGAGGGAGCAGAATGGCCGGTGCCTTGGAGGCATGGCCCGGGTGGGCTGAGGGAGAGGGCTGGAGGTGAGCTTTCGGAAGTGGCTGAGCCTGAGTCCTAGAAACAGTTGTCTTAGCCAGAGTGAGGACCTTGGCGTTTGCTCTGAGGAGCTGAGCGGAGCAGCCATGCGCTCTTCCTTGTGACCCTTCTGTTAGGAATTATGTTCAGAATAGGGCAGCTCTGGGGCAGCAGAATCAGAGACCAGGAGGCCCGTTAGGGGTTTGCTGCAATGGTTGAGGTGGCTCAGATCGAGTGGTGTGGTAAGTGTCAGATGCTGGTCTCTTCTGAACGTAGAATTGATAGGATCTATGCTGGATTGGACGTGAGGTCTGGGAGGAGGAGGGACGCCGTGGAAAATCTAAGACTTCTGGCCCGAGCAGCCGATGGGATGGAGTTACCGTTTCCTGAACTGGAGAGATGATTGGGGGCAAAACAAGTTTTGTGTATGTTGGGGGGAGGTTGGTGGTGGCGTCTGACATTTGTTTTGTATGCGTTTGAGGTGCACAGTAGACGGTCAGGAGGATGCACTCATGAGATGGTTGGATGTATCAGACTCAAGGTCAGCAAAGAAGCAGAGGCTCTGCGTTCATGACATTTAAAGCTCTCTGCAGCTCTGTGTGACACACACAAGCCAGTGAGCGAAACCCAGAGGGTTCCCTCGTATCTCTGAAATGCTTGTGGCCGCAGGTCACAGGGGATGACTCTGGCTGAGCTAAAAGACCGTGCATTGGAGTGTCAGAGCCAAGCCAGGAGAAGGAGCGGACGGGGTGGCACCGGGATGTTGCCCAGGATCAGGGAGTGAGTCGGCACCTGATTGGCTTCCCAAGGATGTGAGGTCCTATCCTGGAGCTTGCGACCGTGTCAGGTAACACAGCAGAGGGGCAGTGGAGCTGCAGAAGCAAGAGGGCACTCGCAAGTGGGGGGTGGGACAAAGAAGAAAAGGCGAAGTCTCATGACTGGCGCACCTGGGTTCAGCGCCAGTGCCCACTGACATGGCACGGGCCGGCCGCCAGCAGCGTTCTCGCGTCTCACCTTCAGCCGTGAGCTGGTGAGAGTCACGACCCCGTGTGGCATGTGTCCACCGTCTCCTCCAGCAGTGTCAGCCTCCCCTGGGTGCTGGCTGGCTAAGCCCTCCTTGTTCTGAGAACTGGGTCTGACCCCGCAGATACGCACTGCTGGAATGTCTGGGTGAATGAGGAAGTGTGAAGGAAAGTCATGTGATATCTGCAAACTTCCTCACCAAAAGCCGGGGGCGGGGGGGGGGGGGGCGGAGCATAGCAAACCTGGAGCAAAATGTTATTGATGAAGGGGTATAAACATATTTCGAAAGGCAAAAATACTTTGAAAGAATTGAGAGTAAGTTATACTCAGAATTTTGAAGAGGCAATTACAGGTTTTATTTATCTGAGAGGCTGCAAAAAAAAAAATGCATGTTTATTTTTCTGATTTACTGAATCCACACAGTTAGTTTGGTATCTCTGCATGTCAAAGATGAGTATAGCCTTGTCTTATAAATACAGTCTAATTTGATAATAAAATTGTCCTGTGTTGTTTGGGTTTTGATATATGTCCTTCGTTTCCTTTTATTTCTCACAACGCGAAGTGTGAATGCCGATGTCGTGCAGTATTTCTCTTACCTCCAGGAGGTGATTTACGTCGGCAGTTATCAGATTAGGACGCAGAAACTTGTTCTGTGCGGTGCCATTCTTCTGCCTAATTGCGGGCCCTCGTGCTCGGATTGCGTGTTGAAGCCTACCCGACGGGAATGCGGAAACACGGCGTGCTCGCAAGTGTTTTGCAGGGAACGCGAAGCTCACAGGTTCAATATTTCAACCTCCGGTCAGTTTCGCGGGACGGGACGCCTTGGCAGCAGTGATCTGAATTGTGAAGTACGGGCAGTAAACGGCATCCCGGGCGATGGGGAGACAGCCTGCCTCGTAACTGTCCGTGCTCACACGCTTGAACGTCCATTAACTTACTACCATTTCATTTCAATCGCGTCAAGAAAGATTTGTTTAAATTAGCACTTGCGGTGCAAGTCCCAACTTAATGCTTGAATGAAGTAGATCTGGTTGTAAAAATATTTTTATAGTTAACGGGGCTTTCAGAATAATATGCCTTTAAAAATGTTATATTTTATGAGCATTCTGTGAATGTTTATAGAGTATGTCTATACGTGTGAATTGAGCCATATTTGGTGTTAGTGAAAAAGACCAGGAGATGTGGGCTCCAGACCTGCTTCCACCATTAATTCTGACCTTGGGCAGATAACGTACTCTGGTTTGCTTCCATTTTCTCAGGTCAGAATGAGGAAGGTGTGCTCGATGACCACTGAGGTCCTTTCTGGCACTCACGTTCAAGCGATGCTCACGGAAGGAAGGGCAGGGCCGGCTCTGCCTCTCCCGCCGTCTCCCTTCACACCTCCAGCACATGCTTATCGAGTGCTAATTTCACACTGGCACTGTACTAGCTGCCAGGGGTCGAAAGGGGGGTGAGGCACCGAAGGGCCTGCCATCGGTGAGCTGTGGCCTCACGTGGAAACAGGTTAATAAACGGGACACTTTCGCCGTGACGTAGTGCAGGAGAGAGTGACGTAGAGCGATAGGCACAGATTGCCAGCACACAGGTCGAGGAATTTAACAAATATGTGACAGATGCCAGGCACTGCCCGGTCACGTTCCCGGGACACTTCGCACTCCTGTGCCCCCCAGCCCTGCCCACGGATCTAATTTTTATTGCCACAGGATCGTTTTTCTATTCTAGAATTTCTTGTAAAATGCGACCATAGAATATGCAATCTTTTGTGTCTTGCTTCTTTCAGCATTCATTCTCAAGGTGATAGTAACAACAATTATTAACATTTTTGAGTGCTGGGCGCTATTTTAAGTGTTTTCCATGTAATCACGTAATGATTCAGGAGATCCTCGCAGCAGCCGAGTGAACCATCCTGTTACTATCCCTGCTTACTGATGGGGGCTGAGGTGGACAGAGGCCAGCGGCCGGTCGTGTCAGAGCCCACGCTGTCCCCCCTGTGCTCACTGCTTTCTCAGCCTCTATTGGGAGAGTGAGGAGCCAGGAATATTCTTGGGAGCGATTACTTGTCTAACCAGGAAAGAGCTTGTATTTGCCAAGCTGAAGGGACTGTCATGTGGTCAGGGAGGAGGAAAGGGGGCAGGGAGAGTGCAAAGGGAAGAGACTGGATGGGACATGGGACCTGGAGTCACCAGGGTCTGGGAAAGAACCTGGATTTATTCCACACGGAGTAGGAAGTCTTTGCAGGAGTTGGTGCTTTTTTGGAAAATGTTTTGAAATTGCGGTAAAATGCATGTAACATATAATTTACCGTCTTAACTGTGTTTCTGAGTACAGGTCGGTGACGTTAAGTACGTTCCCAGTGCTGTGCAGCTGTCCCCACCATCCTCGTCCAGAACCATTTCTTCTTCCCATGCTGCAACTCTGTCCCTGTTAAGCAGTAACTCCCTGCTGTGCCCACCCCTGGCACCCCTGGCACCCGTCCCTCTACTTTCTGTCTCTGATTTTGACTCTTCCAGGTCCCTCTGTAACTGCAATCATACAGTATTTGTCTTTTCCCCCACTTTTAAATCAACTTAGTATGTTGAGTTGATTGTGTATTCACACGGAGTTGCAAGAAAGAACACAGGGTCCCTTTAGCCGGTCTCCCCAAATGGTGCTCTCTTGCCATCCTGTCACACAGTTTCACAACCAGGTTATTGACATTGATACAGTCAAAACACAGCACATTCCCATCACCAAAGCGTCCCTTCTGTGTCCTGTTCGTAGCCACACCGCTTCGCTCCAGCCCTCACACCCACCCCAGACCTTGGAAATCACTGATCTGGTCTCCGTTTCTCTAGTTCTGTCACTTAGAGAATGTCGTGCCAATGGAATCCTGCAGCCTGTCTTCGGGTTGGCTTTCTTCACTCACTGTGACCCTCCGATTCGGTCCGCTCATCGCCTGTGTGGGTGTTCGGCCCCGTCTCGTGTGGTGGTCCAGGTGCCACCGCCTGCACCACCGCTCACCTGCCGGAGGTCAGCTGCGTGGTAGCCACTTTTCCTCCATTGTGAGTAAAGCTGCTGTAAACGTGTGTGTACAGGTTTTCGTGTAAACACAGTCTTTGCTTTTCTGGGATAAACGCCCAGGAAAGCAGTGGCTCGGCTATGTGGTAGCTGGATGTTTAGTGTCGGTAAGACGATGCCAAACTGCTTTCTGGAGCGGTTGTACTCTTTCCGATTCCTCCCAGCAGCGTGTGAGTGATCTAGTCTCAGCCTCCTCACTAGCATTCACTGGTGTCACTGTTTTTTACTTTAGCCACCCTGATAGGTGTGCAGTTATAACTCGCTGTGTTTTTAGTTTGCATTCCCTAGTGGCTAATGATGTTGAATATCTTTTAATGTGTGGATTTTAAAAAGAACCAAATAGGAAAAAACTGCATTTCTCGAAGGGAAAAATACAATCATTTATTTAAAAAGTCCACTGAAGGGCACCCAGGTGGTTCATTCGGTTAAGTGTCCGACTCTTGGTTTCACCTCAGGTCATGGTCTCAAGGTTCATGGGATCGAGCCCCATGTTGGGCTGCACACTGAACGTGGAGTCTGCTTGGGATTCTCTCTCCTTCTCTCTGCCCCTCCCCCACCCGTTCTCTCTCTCTCTCTCTCTCTCTCTCTCTCTCTCTCTCTCTCTCTCTCTTCCCCTCTCCCCCTCCCCTTTCCCCCTCCCTCCATCTGTCCTTTCCCCCTCAATATAAATAAACTTTAAAAAATAAATGAAATAAAAAGTCATTTGAATGGATGAAAGAGCAGAAAATATGCAGCTGAAGTGAAAAATACTATCCTGTATAGGTATGAGGAAGAAACTCAGAATAAAGCACAGAGATAAAAAAAGACAGAAAATATAGAAGACAGGCTCAGAGATGAAGAGGATAGAATAATCAGTTGAGCCCTAAGAAGGGTCCAGAAGGAAAGAATGGAAAGAACGGGGTGCGGATAATGTTCAGAGATAATTGTCATAGTATTTCCTAAAACGATGGATCCTCAGAGTCAAAAGGCAGATGAAGCTTCAACTAGGATAAATGAAAATATATCCAAATCTAGACGTGTTCGAGTGTCACTGTGGAACTTCAAAGTCAGAGAAAAAACCTTAACAGCAACCATACGTGTAATTCAGGCTGCCTCAAAGGAACAACAATTAGATCTCAGCTGACAGCAATAGTAGGGAAGATAGCGGAATAATAGCTTCACCCTTCCAAGGGACGTAACTCTAATCATGGAATCCCACATCCGGCTAATCTGCTCTCCCAAACCGAGGGAGACCTGAGGATATTTTCAGACAAGACTGGGAGTTGACGTTTCTGAAACGTGTGCTAAGAGAACTACCATCAGTGGGCTTGAGGAGAAAGGATGCTGAATCTAGAAGGAGATGGAATATTAGGAATGTTGGTCTTTGTTTGATTTTTTTTCTAGTTAGGAAATGTTTAGTAATTGTAGTTTAAATATATTTAAGTAAGAGATAATGAAACAGGCCAGGTTGAGATGATTCTTTGGGACTTTTTTTTAAGAATGGCTGCTGAAGGGGGCCCCCTGGGTGGCTCACTTGGTTAAGCATTGGCCTTCGGCTCAGGTCGTGATCTCGTGGTTTGTGAGTTCGAGCCCCGTGTCGGGCTCTGTGCTGACAGCTCAGAACCTGGAGCTGCTTCAGATTTTGTGTCTCCTTCTCTCTGCCCTGCCTCCAGCTCACACTTTGTCTCTCTCAAAAATAAGCAAACATGGAAAAAAAAAAAAACAAAAACAGAATGGCTGTAGAGAAATGGTGAGTATCCACAATGGGTACCTGACATCAAGTGCATTGCTTTTCCGTTAAGGTGAGAAATACCAAGTGCTCCTGGGTAGCTCGGGCAGTTGAGCATCTTACTCTTGATTTGGGCTTAGGTCATGATTCTGGGGTCTTGGGATCGAGCCCTGTGTCGGGCTCTGTGCTCAGCACGGAGCTTGCTTAAGATTCTCTCTTTCTCAGGAGCCCCTGGTTGGCTCAGTCGGTTGAGCTTCCGACTTTGACTCGGGTCATGGTCTCGCAGTTTGTGAGTTCAAGCCCCATGTCGGGCTCTGTGCCAACAGCTCAGAGCCTGGAGCCTGCTTCAGATTCTGTGCCTCCCTGTCTGTATCTCTCTCTCTCTCACTCTCTCAAAAATAAATAAACATTTAAAAAAAAGATTCGCTCTTTCTGTCCCTCATGCATTCTTTCTCTCTTTCTCTCTTAAAAGATGGTTGGGGGGGGGGGGGGGGGAACCAGAGAAAATCCGTATGCTAGTGGAAATTCTCCACTAGAGAAGGAGAATGTGAAGAGTGAAGGGAGTGTGGGTGTGACTGGAGGAACAAGGTCTGGAGAAGGCGAGAGGCCAGGCAGCCTGGGCACCCACAGAGGGGGCATGAGAAGGAAGGCCTCGGCAGGGTGGGTCCGCAGGTGTGTGCCCTGTGTGTGGGGGCCCTTCTGGAAGGGGGGCCTTCGGTAGAGTGAAGGGCAGCTTCCGCTGTAACACAACAGACACCTTATGTGGGTGTGGATGCATGTGGCTTGGCTGATGTGGGAAATTGAGGGCTTGTGGATTTTTTATCTTCTCTGCATATTGGGAAGAGGTTTAAGTTTAGAGTGAAGTGTGGCACAGGAAGAGATGTGAAGATGCTTAAGATAACCATCCAGAGAGTCCAAGCAAACTGAGAAACTCGCTAGGCTCATGGGACCCTCTGAGCGCACATGTGTAGTTGTGGTTTGCGGGAATGGATCTCTTCAGTAACGGTTAGTAATTCTGGTGTAGTTGTACAGAAGATGGCTAATTGGATTCAGAGACGGTGAAGTCTTGCCTGTCAGATGGGAGTAAAAATAAGGATGTGCAGGGTAGTTTGCAGAGATTTGATGGCCCTCAGCTGTCTGAGGGAAGAAGTGACGGGTGGTCATGCATGGCAGAGTCAGAGGGCTGTGGGAGTCTGTGAACTGGTGGAAATGAGTGGAGAACGGAAGGGAAGTGCTGCATTGGGCCCCCCAGGTCCTCTCATCTTCACCTTGGCTATTCCTTCCAGCCCCAGACAGCTGGTGTCTCCTCCCGCTGGAAGGGAGAGACTGGGTGGTGCTATCCAGAACGGTGGCCAGAGGTAAATTTTTGTGGCGTGAACTTTGGCCCTTAGGGAACCCGAGAATGGTATGTGGGGGAGAGAGGGTGGGCCGACAGGTAAGTCCGCTGGACTGTCCGACGAGACACGGCTTCCAGCGGCCTCTCTGAAGTCATCCTGGGAGTCCACAGTTGCAAAGCTGAGGCCACTGGGTCCCCACCCTCCTTTGTGCTCTCTCCTCCCTCCCTCCTTCCTGCTTCTCTGTGACCTCACCCACCCAGAGTGGGGCCACACAGAAGCTGCTGCAGGATGACTCTGTTCCCCAGGACACCTGGGCTAGGACCTGAGGGATTTGAGGTTGAGTGATGATGAATGGAACTTTCATAAGGCTTGGCAAGGCTAAGGGAGTGACCCTGGGTGCGGGGCTGACATGGCATGCAAGACAGTGTCAGCAGAAGTGAGAGGGTTAGACACCCACGTTCGCGGCGTGAGGGTGCTCAGCCACCTGGGATGACGGCAGGAGGAGGAGTCCAAGGGAGAAGCCGAACCGGGACCTTCTTGGGCAAATGGAGCGAGCGAGTAGAAGCCGAGCAGGGCATGTGTGGAGAGTAAATGGTGGTGTGACTCCATCCCGTGGGGGCAAAGGGCTGGGGTTTGGAAGGAGGAGAAATGGGCACTATAAAAGTGCCCACTGATGGCTCTGGTGGCGCTTGCTCTGCGTAGGCTGGACACCGGGAAGCCCTTCTGGAAATGCTCCTCTGGGTGGTTGGCTCCAACATCTGGCACTTTGGAATCCCACCGCTATAGACTGACTGTCTATGCCCTCCCGCCCCCACCCCCACCCCCACCCCAGGTCATAGGTTGAAATCCTCATCCCCAGTGTGATGGTGTTAGGAGGTGGGGCCTTGGGAAGGTGCTTAGGCCACGAGGGCGGAACCCTCGTGAATGGGATTAATGCCCTTAAAAAGAGACCCCAGAGAGCTCCCTCCCCGCTTCCGCCTTGTGAGGACAGAGCAAGAAGCCAGCTGTGAACAAGGAAGAGGGCCCCCATCGGACACCAGATCCGTCCGTGCCTTGAGCTTGGACTTCTGGCCTCTAGAACTGTGGGAAGCAAATGTTTCTGTTTAAAAGCCATGTATGGAATTTTAGCAACATGAATGGACTGAGACACCCACCCAGGAGGTGTCTATCCTGGGACAGGTCACATAGCCTCACAGTGCCTCTCCTACAGGGAGCAGGGAGACTCGTCTGTTCCTCCTGAGTTGTCCTGAGATTTAGAGTGAGAAGTAATTTACCAACTCATGTTTGAGGAAGTGACAGATGACCTGTACTATCTGTCACCCATCCTCCCAGATTATGTCCTGGTGCTTACCATAATGGTGCCCTGTGTAGACGAGGCTGTGTATGTAGTTGTCTCCGGGAACCGAATGCTAGCTGGGAGAGAGGGACCCCGGGGTAGAGAATGTGCTCTGCCCCGGTGTGTCCTGTGGGCTTTTCCACGTGCTGGTTCATCCCCTAGAAAGTTCCTTTTGTCGTTCCGACCGCATCCAGGAGGAGTCCCGTTGTCCGAGCCGATGATATTGCAGGCATATTAGTGTCCGTAGAAGCAGGTAAGAGAAAGATGGGCAGCGCGACGTTGCTTCAGTGAATGGCCTGCAGAGCGCTGACAGAGGTTGCATTTCCCGTGCTTCACGTCCACTGTGCACCGTGGGAGGAGGTCCGAGGTTGCCGTGAGAAGTTCAGACTTTCTTTCAGGTTGGCAGGTAGTTTGACACTGTGGGATGAAAGGTTACCCTTTAAACGCCGTTAGATCAGGTCTGGGGCCTCAGCCGGTGGCGGCGGATACCAACCTCAAGGCCTGCTCTATCCCGTGATGTGCACGGCCGGAATGAAGGTTGTCACGTATCTTCTGTTCAGTAACGTTTGTGTGGCACGTGTGGGAAGCTTCTGTTCTACCTGCTGCTCTGGGATAAGGGTACCTCACAGCAGAGAACTGTTCTGAGCAGCGTGAGTGGCCGAAGGGCAGGGGTGGGGGTCTTAGAGTCACTTGGTTCCATTTGAGTTGGCAGTGTAGTGTTTAATGACAAGACTTTAATATTCTATGTACCAATTTTTCATTTGAAAATAAAACACCACTTCATTTTACAAGAGCAGATCTAGTGACAATAACGCATTTCTTTACAAATATTAGCCTATTATACATCTCAAGTCAGTCGCACATAATTGCATTTCACCAACTCTACATAATACTTTAATTAAAACCAGGATAATTAAAATACAGTTTTAATGAACAATAAATTCTGAAGTTGCCAGGCCTGGAATGTGTTATGTGAATCATACCTGCTCTTTTTTTTTTTTTTTTTTTAGCTCTTAAATCGGTATCCACATTATGTTTCGAAATGGCAACAATCTGAGCAAGAGGCATTTTTAATCGTATGTAATAGTGTATACTAGCAAATCATGTATTTCTTTGTGGCTGTCATGTATCTGTCCATCCTCTTGCATGTATAGGTTGTTCGCTACTGGTTGTAAACTCTGGAATGAAGGAAAAGCTTTTCCTTGTGGTTTTCTTCCCCGGCTTTATTGCTACATAATTAACCTGTAACAGTGTATTAGCTTCAGGTGTATACCATGATGATTTGATATGTGTGTGTGTTACGAAACGATTGCCACAATGAATCTGGTTAACATTCATCACCACACAGAGTTAAACCTCCTTTTTGTGCTGAGAAGTTTTTACAACTACTCCCCTAGCAACTTGCAGAGAAGCAGTGCAGCGTCGTTAGCTCTGCTCACCACACACGTTGCATCCCCAGGACTTGTCTTGTGACTGGAAGTTTATACCTTTGACCACCTTCACCCCTCGCCCCCCACCCCCACCTTTGGCAACCAACCGCTGATCCGTTTTCTTTCCACGAATTCAGTTCTTTTAGATTCCATGTACACGTGAGAGCGTACTGTATTTGTCTTTTTCTGTCTTGCTTTTTTTCAAGGAGCATAATGTGCTGAAGGTTCATCCATGTTGTCACAAAATGACAGGATTTCTTTATTGAGGTTGAATATCATTCCATCGTATATGCGCATACGTATGTACGTAAATATAGATCACATTTTCTTTATCCGTTGACCTGTTGATGGACACTTGGCTGTTTCCGTGTCTTGGCTGCTGTGAGTGATACTGCAGAGAACGCCAGGGTGCACACCTGTGTTTGAGACAACGATTTCTTTTCCTGTAGATACACACCCTGAACTAGAGTTGCTGGATTGTATGGCGGTTCTCCTTTTCCTTTCTCCGGAATCTCCAAACTGTCTTCCGTCATGGCTGTGCCAGTTGACATTCCCACCAGCAGTGCGTGAGGGTTCCCTTTTCTCCACATCCTCTCCAACACCTGTTACCTCTTGTCTTTTCGAGAATACCCACCCTAGCAGGTGTGAGGTGGGGTCTCATTGTGGTTTTGATTTGCATTGCTCTGTTCGTGAGTGATGTTGAACGCCTTTTCATGTACCTGCTGGCCATTTGAATATCTTCTTCGGAAATGTGTGTACTCAGTTCCTTTGCCCATTTTGAAATGGATCGTTTCTTTGTTTTTGAGGACCTGGCAACTAGCACAGCGCTTGGCCCTCCTGATGCTTCTTAGATGAGTGGATGAATATCTCCTCAATGAATGAGGACATGGCTCTTTGTACTTGGCTCATTGTGGGGAGATGGTGTGGGACCATGTACATCAAATTAAGGTTCGGGAAACCAGGGTCCCAGTCTTAGCTCCATCACTTAGGAGGTCTGTGACCTTGGGCAAGGGCTAAAGGGACCTTTAACTGTTCCCAACAAAGGTAATGTAGTTGGGTCTCTCAGCTGGAGATGGTGACTTTGGGCATGTCCTTTAACTATTCCCAACAAAGGTAATGTAGTTGGGTCTCTCAGCTGGAGATGGTAAGTAGCAGCTACCCTATCAACCTCTTCGAGTTATTACAGGGAACATGTATTTGGTGGATAAAATCACAGATGTGAAAACACTTGCTAACCTGTCAATGTAATGCCTGCTACTCTTCTTACCATTTCCACCTCTGCTCATCATACTCTCCATATACATAAACTCGGATTAGTATTGAAAATCAACTATCACCTCATTTGGAGCTGTGGATTTTTAGGTAGTTTTCATGATGAACTTTTGATCCTTGGTCAAGTGGCCCCCGGTAGTATAGAATATAAGGAGATCTGCCCCTTCAGCCACCCCACTTTCCTTCTCCCCCCGGTTATAATGTCCTTGGGAAATTCAAGCCAGTCTTAATATTAGCTGCGTAATTAGGGAGGCATTACTGCCCGTACATCTAATGGATAGTTCATTACACAGTCAAATTTAAGTGACTTTTATTAGCTTCTCTTTTGGATTATCATTGTCAGTGTTACTCTCTCCCAAATACGGGTCACTTACTCATTCACTTGTCTGTTTATTTAACAAGTACCTAACTGCCCTGGCATCATCCGTGAAAGTTACTCCTGAAGCACCAAACTCCCTAGGAAGGAAATATGCTTTGGACTCTGGCCAAGGGGATACTGCTACAGTTAAGAAGTCAAGAAGATTTGGTAACTTTGTTTCATTTCTGACCCGAACATGGGGCGTGGTCCCTATGGGCAGCTTCTGGTGATGCTCCAGGATGCCTATCATCTTGTCTATCCATGGGGAGTCAGTGGGCAGAGTGCATTTCAGTTTATATGGCCACTTTGGGGGCTCTGTGCCATGGCAAGCCTCGTTTCATCTGGTCTTGTCCCAGAGTCCTTAGGCAGAAACTTGGATACCAAAGTGAAGTTCTACCCCACAAAAGGGGAGGGAAAGGAACACTAGGAAGGAAGGGATGTGCTCAGAGCTCAGGGAAAGTCACGTGCTGTGTCCCCTTCTTGGGCCCGTGTGCACTTGAGGGCTAGGACTGGCAGGAGGCTGTGACATGCAGAGACTGAGGCGGTGTGGGCATGGGGAGGGTCAAGAAAGGCAAACAGATAAGTGGGGGGCCAGCTCAGCTGGGCAGGGGGTGCTGTTGCACTCGGCGACCTGTGTCCCCACGTAGGAAGAGAAGCATTTCCAGGGGGTGGAGGGTACAGTACAGCCTGCGGAGTCCTGGCGGTCACGCTTTTGAAGGCGATCGAGGAGCATGGACTGTGAGTTGAAGTCCCCACACAAATGGAGAGTGTGTGACGACAGGATAGGCTTTGGGAAGCACAGGATTAAGTAAGATGGGCTGACTGTGGGAGCCAGCTGTATTCTTTAGTCGTTTTCTGATTCTGGGCAGGCCTAACTTAATGATTGAGGGGCTCTGCTTTTTCATGTGTGACACGGAGTAAAGGCAGTTCTGGTGGATGTCTGGTGTGAAACACGTCGCCAGTGTGTTGGCTGGGGCTCTGATGAGCCACGGAAGGAGCTGGCCGTCCTCAGGATGAAGTTCCCAGTGGCAGGTCAGTGATGTGCGGCCAGCGCAGATGCTGTGGAGGGTCATGCGTTGCCTCATCTTTCCGCAAGACTGCTCTAAATCTTCGTGGCATTTGAGCAAAGGAAGCCGAGGAAGTCTTATCACACCAATTTTGTGGATGACTGAATGGGGGAAGGAAGTGGTTATGTGATTTAAGGTCAACTACTGTGTTAGTGATTGAGCTGGGATTGAGTTCAGCACCTGAATGATGCCTTTCTGGTTAGTTTTGTGAATGTTTATGACACAGTTGATCTTAGGTTGCCCATACGGCATTTGATACGGCAAAGGGGTCCTCTGCTGGGCATCGGTGCCCATGCTTCGGCCCCACAGTGCCACGTGTACCCGGTGCCCAGTGGCAAGTCCACAGCCTCTGCCAGGTTAACTTTTATGTGTAAAATACAGATGATGATAAGGCGGCCTGCCTCCCTCACAGCACTTTCACACTTTTATTTTTGTTTGCAAGAATCAAATATGGTACCAGATAAAAGATACAGTGTGAGTTACGAAGTGTCCTGTCTGTGTAACGTGGGCTCATTTTCTCATGAGGGTTTTTGTTCCTTGCTGTAATCAGATCTGACCTAAGACTAGGTAGATCTAATTTGCGTCCAGGTGACAGTCCCTATTTCAAGGTCAAGGTCGTCTCTCATCCCTTCAGTCCATCAGCTGGTCAGCACTGTGCTAGACTCTGGGATAAAAAGATCAATAAAACAATCCTGGCTCGGAAGGGCTTGTAACCTAGTGAGAGGGTTGTAGCCGTTTCTTCGTAGTTCATCCTGCGTAGCCTCTTTGTTGTTTTTATTTTTAAACATTTTTTTTTTAATTTTTTTTTCAACGTTTTTTATTTATTTTTGGGACAGAGAGAGACAGAGCATGAACGGGGGAGGGGCAGAGAGAGAGGGAGACACAGAATCGGAAACAGGCTCCAGGCTCCGAGCCATCAGCCCAGAGCCTGACGCGGGGCTCGAACTCACGGACCGCGAGATCGTGACCTGGCTGAAGTCGGACGCTTAACCGACTGCGCCACCCAGGCGCCCCTAAACATTTTTTTGATGTTTATTCATTTTTGAGAGAGACAGGGCACGAGCAGGGGCAGAAAGAGAGGGAGACACAGAATCTGAGGCAGGCTTCAGGTTCCAGGCTGTCAGCACAGAGCCCAGTGCGAGGCTTGAACCTGTAAACCATGAGATTGCGACCTGAGGTGAAGTCAGACGCTTCACCGACTGAGCCACCCAGGCACCCCTGTTTTTTTATATGATAGCTTTATTGAGCTGTAATTCACCTATCATAAATTCTTTTTAAAGAATACATCTTTTTTAAAGTTTATTTATTTATTTTGATAGATAGGGGAGGGGCACAGGTAGAGAAAGAGAGAGAATCTGTCCCATGGCACAGAGCCCGACATGGGATTCAGTCTCAAGAGCTGGGAAATCATGACCTGAGCCAAAATCAAGAGTCAGACACTTAACTGACTGAGCCACTCAGGTGCCCCTGAAGATTACATCTTTTTAAAGTAGTCTTTAGGATATTCAGAGCTTACAGTTGTCCCCACCGTGTGACAGAGCATTCCCACCACCCTGAAGGAGAACCCCAGACCCATTTGTAGCCCCCGTCCCCACCCCCAGGCCCTGACAGTGGTCATCTACTTTTTATCCTCCTGCATTCGTCTGTTTGGGATATTTTGTATCAAAGGAATAATATGCTGTGGCCCTTTGATACTTAGTGGTCTTTATTGAGTTGATTTTTCTCTCTCTCTTTTTTTTTTTTTTTTACTGATTGTCATTAAATAACTCAATGGTTGTTTTTTTTTGTTTTGTTTTGTTTTTTGTTTTTTGTTTTTGGTGGGAGAGACCTTTCCTGAGCTGAATTCTACCTGGGTAAAGAAAAGACGTCCTTCATTTCTTTACCAGACACTTGTCCGATGTCTCCTTTGTGTTGGGCACTCGGGCAGGCACTCGTATGATGTCACACAGGTCCCTGTTCTCATGGGATTCGCAGTCGTAAGGGGGAAGCAGACCAAGAAATGGGCACACGAACAAACACATAAAGAGGATCTGGTGATGAGAAAAGCACTGTCCCAGGATATAATATGTAGAACAAAATTTTAGGAAGGAGAAGCAGTAGTAATCTGAAGAAATGGGGCTGGGCATTCTGGGTACGGCAGTGACAAAGAAACCGAAGCAGGAAAGAACCTGCCTGGTGGGGTGGGAGACCTGAAAGGAAGCTGGCAAGGCTGTGGCCCCGGGGAGGGGGGAGCAGGGGTTAGGCCTACCTGAAGTCAGCAAGGCCCTGTCTGGTGCTTATGGAGGTGGGCTGCGGGTTTATCCTAAGTGTGGTCGAAAGACAAGGAGGATGCCATAATCAGATTGGCTTGAAGGAAATCTGGCTGCTCTGTGAAGAATGCATCATAAGGGAGGGCAGAAGGAGAGCCAGAATCCTTAGGAGGCTCTTGCAAACATCCTGGCAGGAGGCGCTTACATAGCCTGAATTAAGATGGGAAAGAGGAAATGGGGACAAATTAAAGTAATAGGTTAAATTAGAACCAGTAGTTATGGTATGAATAAATAACGGCAAAGTGGGGATATGTGAAAGGTAGAATCTTCAGGACTTACCATGGAGTGCGTGTATAGTGGAGTCGGGCTCCTTGTTTCTGATTTGAGTCCTTGGGTTTATATGTCCTAGAATGGTGGCAACTGGGTAAGGATGGGTTTGGGGCACGTTTAGTTTCAGATGCTTGTGAGAGGTGTGGGTGGAGAGATCAACTGGACGTTTGGGAGTCCATAGCCTGGAGCTCCGGTGGGGAATCTGACTGGGGATATGAAACTGGGACCCATCCATATGCGGGTGGTGTACGTGTGGTATTGAAAACTGCAGGGGTAGATGAGCCTTTCTAGGGAGAGAGATTTTAGACGGAAGAGACGCAAGCTGAGAATGCCAACATTTAGTGAAGGTTGGAGAAATAAGGTGCCCACAAAAAGAGAGAGCCCGCTAGAGGGGAGGGGGCACCCAGGAGCACTCAATGTCATGGAGTCGCTAAGAAGAGAGCTTTGTACCTGGTTACAGCCCACGTGTGGTCTTGACGTCGAGCACAGACAAAGGACTAGGAAGAGGAGATCAGCCAAGTGCAGGAGGGGGAGGCAGAGAAGAAGATCTGGGGAAGCCCCTTTGTCCGACGGCTTTCAGCAGCCCTTTGGGAAACCCGTACACGATGGATTCAGCTGCACAGCCTGGTTGGGGAAACGTCCGCTCTCGCTCTCTGCCACAGCCATAGGGTAGAAGGTCCTCCAGATAAAACGTGTCGCGGACAGATTAGCGGTTGGGATCAAATGGCCACAACGGCACTAGTTCACGCCTCGCCCGGGATGGTGTTGGTTCAGGTGTTTGTGCTTGCTGCTTGTCACTGCTGATGGAATTGTCCTGTTTTACCTTGGAAGGTTATAAATGGGGGGCATCCTTAGAACTCATTCGTGGACCTTCCCTCTTGCGTCTAGATGTGCCCGTTCATTATTAGACAAGGTAAATCATCATACCCAGCTTCAGTCACACACGCAACGTGCGTCCTTTACTTTTATAATCAGAGTCCAATAGTTTAACACACGTAGCAGCTCTGTGAATTACCTCTGCTGAGTAGTTTCGGGAGTTTAGAAATTACCTACATGAAGCCCACCTTCGCTCACCGTCATGTTCACCCATGTCTTTCATTCAGTGAGATCACTGCCAGACCATGACTGCCTACTCTGACGATGCAGATCACCAGTACCTGTGCTTTGCCGAGCTTGGCATTCTGTCTGAAACCTGTGTTGTGCCAAGTTCTTTGAATAACTAATTGACTGTATAAAAAATAATTTTATTACCCTTCTCTTGTTCTTGTTCTCGTTCTCAAACTTGGTATGAACAAAGAAATCATAATATGGCTTGAAACTGCTATCTGTGGGTTAATATTCTTGAATGACATTTAGTTACAATTAAGCACGCGGTCCATAGCAATGAATGTGAACCAATACTATTTAGTGTTAATTGAAGCGGGGGTGTGAGGACCCGGCAGGCTGCCGCTGGCGGATCCCTGGCCCTTGGTTGGGAGTATGATGTCTGGCTCTTTAGTGCCTGGCTTTCATCTAACAAACTCTAAACGAATTTAAATAAATTGTAAATGCCCTGGATAAAATTTAGTCTTTCTTTTTTTTGCTCTAATGATGAAATAAGGAATTGTGGCAATCAAAAAAATTTTGAAAAGCATCTAATGATTAAAATACAAAAATGATGTTTCTAAATACTTACTGGAAAATGCCCTGGTCTTAGTATTTTCTGTGATCTTCTGTTCTGCTTCGTATCTTTAAGAAGGATAACAGATACAACTTGCAAAGAAGCAACATAAAATGGTGGCTAGGAGTAGGAACTCTGAAATCAGACTGCCTGAATTCCACCCTTGATTCCGCCATTTAATAGTTGTGTGACCTTGGGCAAGGTGCTCAGCCTCTCTGTTACTTTAGTTTTCTCCTCTATGAAGCTGGAACCATATCAATATTTGCCTCATCGGATGGTGAGGATCTCCTCTCTGTGGCGCCTGCAAAATTAGAGGGCTTAGACCAGCACCTGGGTCACAGAAGGACATCATGACTGTTAGGAGCTCTGGTTACTCTCATCATTATTTTTACTAATTTGAATGTTCCAAATGGAGGAAGAGTCAACGGTCTTATTATTCTTTTGGTGTTAGTTCTCTTGAAGTAAATCTTGCAAAGCAAAATTGCATTTTGTATTTCTGATTGCTTTCATCCTATCTGGAGGCGTGAAAATGATTTCCTTAGCCCTTTATGTGAACAGAAGTCCAAGTTCTCAGTAGCAGTAGGTAAGATGGAGGTGATGGAGCAGTGGGGAGACGGTCTTGGGGGGCGGGGTGTAACGAAGTTGCGCGGATGTTAAAGATGTGATCAGAACCTGTCATGACGCCCTTCAGGGACACGCCTTCTTTTGTTGAGGAAACAGGAGGCAGAGACGTTTCTGTCTTCAAACGGCATAAATTTGGGGGGATCTCAGAAAAACCAAGGCTCATTTCACGCATATTATTTCTTCAAGTTCTCAACTAAATAAGATATTGAGGCAAGTTGAATTTATGCCCGAGCCACATCTTGGTTCTGCTCTCCTTCTCCTGGTTCTGTTTGCTTACTTTCTGCGAAGTTGTCCTCTTAGAGCTTGGTGCTGGAATTGAGGGATTTGTACAGGAAAACATTGGATCAGGTGAGGAAATAGAGATACTGTATACATCAGGTGGCTAGCGAGCGAGCGTGTGTGACATGTAGGTGACAGCTCTGCCCAGGGCTGCCCCAGCTTAGCGCTCACATTCGCTGGCGTCCTTGTTCACACACACACCGCTTGTCGTTTCCGGCTCCTGTGGGTGTAAGAGTTGCCATTTCCCTGCTAGTTTTCCCTACTAGCGTCAAAGGTTCTGCATCTGTAAGGAAGCCCAGAGAGAAGAGAAGTAAATCTGACATCAGCAGCTCTCCTGTAGAAGCTAAGCAGGGCAGGAATGTTTCACGGACAGAACCTCACTTGTTCTCACGGCATTTTGCTGACGAATAGATCACTGTCCCTGTAGGACAAACTTGATAGGCTGCATAGGACGCTGCGCGTTGTAGATTTGAGAAAAACTCACTGTGAGGTCTTCCCTGACCCCAGTGTCTCATCTCGGGCTCCCAGGGTGGCTGGTGACTAGTCACGCCTTCTACAGCCTTCTAGCGCATTTTCCATCTGAACCGCGCTCAAGCTTGTTGAAGCGCACCTGTGGGCATGAGCTCAGGGAGGGTTTCCCACAGGCTCACAGGGAGACATTTTTCTTTCTTCCTGGCGGAACGCTTGGCGAAAACACACGTGCCTTGAAGGAGATGCAAAATACGAGGCAAGTCAGAGGGGTGACACCGGGGTGTGTCTCCGGGATACTCTTAGTCACAGCGACTGTTACGATCAGAGACGCCAGGCTGTCAATGGCCCTCACAGCTCAGGGCGGCTGCAGCTAAAATGCCGTCGTGTTGTGAAAGGTAGGATGAGAAAATGTAGTGTTTGTCCTCTGTTCTCACGTGCCCACTTGATTGGGGTCATTCAGAGCCCGTGCTGTTGGGCCGATAAATTTGGGAAACACAAACCATAGGATTCAGCTTTTGGTATGCTTCTGTTTCTTTCCAGGGAAACGTTTTCCCCTGGCTGTGGAAGCAGGTGTGGTCAGCATGAATTCTAACAACTTCACACCTTGCTTGTGGCTCCCGGACAGAGGAGGGCTGCCTCCGAGAATACAGAATGTCACTTGGCGTGTCTTCGTATTGGAAAAATAGCAATGCCTTTAAAGAACAGTCTAGCATTTCAGGGAGAGGAGATAGGAGCCATATTAAAAGCAGAATGATTAGGACCTTTAGAACTTCGAGGGAGTTCTTTGACTCAGAAATCCTGGAGTTTACATAAAAGTGGAGAAATAATGGCACAAGTGTCTACAAACGAGTGGACTTTCTGCTGTTGTTTTCCCCAAACCTATAAAATTGTCACACGGGCCCCCATCTGTGAAGGCGGCTTCGGGTGTGAATTCCCTGTGCCTGCTCACACATGCCCGCGTGCCGGAACACCGTCTCTGTGCACCCCGGAGGCCTCCGGTCTCCTCTCCACCGGGTCATGGGGCCTCAGGCCCCTTCCCACCGCACCTCACAACTCCTAGCCTGACCCGTGGAAAGCTTCGAGCAAGTTCTGTGAGCTTTCTTTCGCGTAAGGGAGAGCTCCTGTGGATGTATGCAGCATTTACAGTAATGAGTACCACTGCTTTTAGCCCCGCTGCGCCACGTTGACTCGAGCTGCGCTGGAATTCTTTGAGGCAGGGGCTTCCTTTTTTACGCTCTGCGTGTCCTGCGTGTACATCACGACGACCACGCATGTGTGTCCTTGGGAAGTATTTATGGGTTTAATTAGCGCATGAGTGAATGTGTGAAGGAAGGAGGCTTGGTGTTGTGCCTGATATCGTATGAGTTAGTCTTTTCTCCTTCCTCCCTCCCTCCCTCCCTCTCCCCTCCCTTTGGCAGGGGCATCAGGCTACAGCAGAAGGCGGCACGAAGCGGTGTGTGAGGTTGTTCTGGGGTGAGGAGCGGGACCGTGGGGAGGTGATCTTTGCGCCAGCACTGGCCCCGCAGCAGTCTGTGGTCTGTCGAGCGCTCCCCTTGCCCCAGAGTGGGAGACAAAAGTGATAAACGTTTTACTCACGTTTGAAACATTGAGCGTTGGTGCCTTGTGTTTCCTTCTTCTGTTAACAGACGTCAGTTCATTTTTAGTGATAAAGATGGTTTCTCAGGGCGCCTGGGTGGCTCAGGTGGTTGAGCGTCTGGCTCTTGATTTTGACTCAGGTCATGATCCCAGGGTTGTGGGATCGAGCCCCACATCGGGCTCCACACTGAGCGTGGATCCTGCTTGGGACTCTCTTTCTCTCCCTCCCTCCCTCCCTCCCTGCCCCTCTCCCTCACTCGTGCTCTCTTTCTCTTAGATAAAGATAAAAAGGTTTCTCAGGTGGTTTCATTAATGAAGGGGCCAGAAAACTCAGACCACTTTCTGCCACATTCCTTGGAGTCCTCTGGTACCTCTCCTTCTGGGTCCCAATTAGTCAGAAAGTTCTCTCCCTCCATTGCCACCACCTCTGTTCGGGCCGTCAGCTTTTCTGCTTAGGCTCCTGCAAACGCCCACAACTGATGTCCGGGTCCTCAGCTTTGTCCTGTGCACCGGAGACCCTCGCCAGTCTAGCCTCTGCCCCGGAGGCTAGACAGCTCTTCGGCTAGACACCCGTAGCCCCCTTTCTCTAAAGGACTCTTGTGGTCTCCCCTTGCTTCTAGCTGAAGTCTGAGCCGCGGTCCTCCTGGCCTGGCCCCTGCCTGCCTCTGACCCTCTCATGTCCCCCCACGCCCGCCCTTACCATTAACAACACAGCCACACCAAACACTCTGGCATCCACCTGCTCCCCAGCACATGCTGCTTCCTGCCTAGAATGCCACTCTCCTCACTGGGTTTTACTTTCGGCTTCAGATGTCATCTTTCATAACCCTTTCTCCGAGAATATTTCTCAGGCCACTTCCTTCAGCCTGACTGCTCACCGAGACCAGGTTCACAGTGATTTGTGTGGTCCAACGTCACCCGTACTTACCTCCGTCGTTGGTCCCGTCAGCTATATGATGGAATGGCCTTGCTTGTTGGTTTCTCTCTGTGTTGTGACCTTCTTAGATAGGAGCACCACATCTTAGTCCCCTGTGTGTCCCCAAGCCTTAAATGAGTTCCTGGTGTGGAGCAAGTAATCGGTATTTATTTATGTCTAATATTAGATTTCTTTTCATACTGTGTGTCTGTTAAAGTACATTTGTGGAAATTAAGAAATCCAAGAGAGAGCACATGTTAACAGTGTCACTGGAGAGGTAAGCTGACTTTTGCCTTTCCCGTCTGCGGTCTTGCAGGCTGGAAATGAGGGATCAATCTTACGTTTCCTCCTACCTGTATGTATCTGCTGAGTCACTAGCAAGGTTTGCTGGCGGGATCACATCATGCTCTTTTTGAACTTGGAATTGAAATGGGTTTTTAATGTACTCTTCTTTTTAAGGACTTGTGCTTTGTTAGTTTGGGAAATTGTATGGTAGGGATTTGTTTTTCTGTTAAGTGCTCCTAGAAGAAAAATAAATGGTACGAGAAATAAACATCCCGGTG
This sequence comes from Panthera uncia, assembly GCF_023721935.1. Taxonomy (NCBI): domain Eukaryota; kingdom Metazoa; phylum Chordata; class Mammalia; order Carnivora; family Felidae; genus Panthera; species Panthera uncia. The sequence continues at coordinate 31,336,063 of NC_064815.1, read as the reverse complement.
AATTATGACCTTTGCAGCATCTTGTGCGTGTCTCTGTACCCTGCCCGGTTATTCTGACCTCATTGTAGGTAAATTCGCATTTGGGAAAATACATATCATGAAGGTTATGCAATTACTCAGAGGTAATTTTATTACAAGTATGTGATCATCAGAAATGCATCTTTGGGACTCTGCAGCTTCTGTTTCTTCCATTATTAAAATGATAACATTTATTTTTTGTTACATGAGTGATTTGTAGAACGACATTTTGGCCTAAAATGAGTTTTTGGAGCTGATTTTTGAAAAATTGGGGCTAAGTGGAAAACAGTAAGTAGCCGACCCACGAAGCCTGGCAGTTCTGGTGAGCACTGACTGCGTGACAGGATCGTGCCCTGCAGTAACTTGGGGGCCTCACATGAGAAAAGAACTCGCAGGTTGTACCGTTGTCACAACGAGAACCGTAGCGCTCATTCTCGCTTTGTTTGGTTAAGACCTAGAGGCACATCGCATTGAGATTTTAACAGCCAATACTTGTAAAGTGTCCCTTAACCGCTTTATTTATTTTAAGTTTACTTATTTGTTTATTTTGAGAGAGAGAGAGAGAGAGAGAGAGAGAGAGACAGAGAGCGCGCGCGCACGCGTGCGAGTGAGCACCCACGGGGGAGGGGCAGAGAGAGAGAGGGAGACGGAGAATCTCAAGCAGGCTCTGCGGTGTCAGCACGGAACCCCTGAGCCGGCATCAAGAGTCAGGTGCTTAACCGACTGAGCCACCCAGGCACCCTGCATACCTTCTTGATTTTATATACACTAATTTATTTTAGGAAGGCACTTCTGTGGAGTTAAGATAAACACAATACAGCAATACTAAGAGAAAAAATTAAACCTGTCTTTTTCACTGTCGTAGCTCTTACCTTTGCTTCTCCTTCAACATTGCTGTGTCTCTGCAAGTATGAAATTGCTACCACCTTCAGCTCATTACATTGTAAACCGTCCTCTTCCAGCCGTACTGTTGGTATCCCTGTTTCAACTAATGCCACCAATGTTTTCCCAGTCACACAGGTTTTACACATGCTCCTTCCTTCTTCCCTTTACTACCCACATTACATTCACTGTCAATCCTGTAGATTTTCCTACTGGGGGGTGCTTTAGTTATGAAATATGCGTCGATGCAGGAAATGCATGAAACGTCAGTGTAGAGAGTGAAACGTGATTGTCGGGCACACACCCTCATGACCACCTCTCACTCCCACATTGAACATGACCCGTCACCGTCCCGTGGGCTCCTTTTCAAGCACCCTCCGCTCTTCCAGAAGACTTGACCTTTGTGGTCATGCTTTCTTGCTGCTCTTTAGAGTTATGCCACTTAGTATCTTCATTTTAAACAAATGGAATCAAACAGAATGTACTCTTTTGTGTCTTCTTAAATTCAACATTATGCTTCTGAGATTCATCTACATTGTAGTTTATAACTGTGATTTGTTTACATTCGTTGATGTATGGTTTTCGTTGCTCAAATATGCCATAATTTATTGTTCTGTTAGTGATTCCCTTAATCTTGGTTGCATTTATGGTTACAGTGAATGACCTGCTATGGGATATTCTGGCACATGCATCCTGATGCTGGGGCCATCGGGTCATTGGGTCTTCCTATCTTTACCTTCTCTAGATACTCCAAACAGTTTTCACATGGTCGAACAATTCACATGCCTACTGTCATCACAGGAGTTAAAACCTCCAACTCTTTGTCAACAGGTGGAATCGTCGGCTTTTAAATATTTGCCAATCAAGTGGGTGTATAGTCACACTTCACAATGGTTTTATTTTTCAAGTGCCTATTTATTTATTTTTGAGAGCAGAGAGAGAAGGAGAGACAGAATCTGAAGCACGCTCTAGGCTCAAAGCTATCAGCACAGAGCCTGATGCGGGGCTGGAACCCACGAACTGTAAGATCATGAACTGAGCCGCCAGTCAGACACTTAACCAGCTAAGCCACCCAAGCGCCCCACAACGGTTTTAATTGTCATTTCCTGATTATTTAATGAGGTTAAGTATATTTTTATAAGTCCATTTGTCACTTGCATTTCCTCTTTTGTGCAGTGTCTGTTTAAATATTCAGATCTTTTGCCCACTTTCTGTATTAAGTTACCTTTTTCTCATTGGTTTCTCGTTCTTTATAGATACTGGGCGTAAGTCCACATCTCTTTGGCTTGCCCTGTCACTCCTCTTGTGGTGTCTATTGATGAGAAGAGTTTACTTTTACTACAGTTGTGTTCATCAACCTTTTCCTGTATGGTAACTGTTTAAGATACCTTTCCCTGTCCTGTGGCATGATGATATTCTCTTAAATTATTTTCTTAAAGCCTTATGATTTTGCCGTTCACAGTCGAGTCCCTAATCCGAGTACCTACAGGTGATTTTCAGCTATGGTGTGAAACCCTGTGTGTTCTTCCTTTTCTCTCCTGTCTGTCCCTTTTTTGCATACCCACCATCATTTTAGGTTCTTACTGCCTTCTGTCTGGCTGTCAGCTTATTACTTTCCTGCTTCCGTCTTCCGGTTCACCAAGTAGATTTTCCTAAATATCGCTCACTCTGGTGAGTACATACTGAATTAAAAAGAAAACCCTCAGTGTTACCTGTTTCATCCATGATTAAATTTCGTCTTTTTTTCTGGTATTCAGAGCTACTCAGAAATCTGTTGTTAATTGTAGTTTCTCCAAGAAGAGATAACATCTCACCAGGGAAGATTAGCCGGCTCTTACAGTGATTCATCACCACGTCCAGAATCAGTCCTGAGCTCTGCACATCCCAAAGTGTTGTGTTTTCATTTTTGCATTTTTGTCTGAATTCTTGCAATGGATCCTCCTCAGAGGAGGGAGAGTAACGTGAGAGCCAAACATCCATTTACAATGTGGGGTAGCACATTCCAATGACCGTTACATTCATATCTGTTCTCTAGGCCACCCTCTCTCCAGTATCACAGTATCTAGGAAGCCAAGTTGGTATTACACAATTGCTTTCTGTGCAGACAAAAGGAGCTAGGACATTTTAACAAAATATTCTGAGCCACAGTGAGGCTAGACACTTTGTTCTATCTTGACAGCAGTCTCCCTGGGTTTTTTTTATATGCGTCCAAATCAATCTCTTTTTCTCTCTTGGATTGGGCCAGAGAAACACAGCCAAATCTTTGTTCTTTGAAGCTGTTTTTTCCAGCCTGCTTGATGGCCTGCCCTGACCCTGCCCCCCTCACTAATTAGAGTCCTTCCTCAGGAAGAGCAGAGAACACCTAAATCAAGTTTGGCCACTGTGCTTCTGCAAGTAGCCTTTTCTTCTGAGTTACTACATGTCTCCTGTTTGCTTGGCTCCTCCCCCCATGTTCTGGTCCCTCTGTCCACCCGTGGACATCTCCTTGAGCTGGCCCAGCTTATCCCTTTTAATCCTGCTCCAAAAAGTATTGTGCTTTAGGCAGAACAGACCTCTTACAATTTTTGAAACATCTTATTGTTTCTCCTGTCTTTACCTCTGGTTAATTAAGTCGTTTCTTTGTCTCGGTTACCCTGTCCCTGGCTCCATTAAATCTCCACCTTCTGAAAAATCCCATTTGCTGACCTGTAGTGAACCTTTCCAGCTCATTCCTCTTCCTCTAGGAAGTGCCTTACAATCACATTTCCTGCTGAAGGGCAGAAACTGGTGGATCATGTTTGAACCACATGAGTCCTTCCTCTGAAACAGCAATCAGTCCATCGGCTTGTTATTGATTAATCATAATCTTTAAAGAAAGCTGAACTAAAAAAGTCCGGACACCATAAAGCCTGTACAGTGGTTTCTTGGAAAAACCAAAGGCACGTATCATCTAGAGTTAGAGGGTTACAGGGGAGCCACAATAAGCAGAGGACGCACTTCTCCAAAGGGTGATATGCGACAGGTGCTAACAGGGAAGTGGAAATGAGAGGCATGAGGCCCAGGGATAGATGAAGACAGAATGCCGGATCCGTCCCGGGTGGCTCAGCACCTCCTGTTATGGTGCTCCTGCCCCTCCATGTGGCTGTGCTTCATTTCCAGAAGATCTGTGTCCTCGTGCTGTGTACGTGCCGTAAATAAAGCGGGTCTTTCTCCCAACCTCTTCCAGCCCTGAGTCTTTTCTGCCCAGAGGTAACATCTTTTTTTCCTTAATTTTAAAAATTACAGTAGAGGGGCGCGTGGGTGGCTCAGTCACTTAACAGTCCAACTTCGGCTCAGGTCATGTACTCGTGGTTCATGAGCTAGAGCCCCATGTTGGGCTCTGCGCTGACAGCTCAGAGCCTAGAGCCTGCTTCAGATTCTGTGTCTCTCTCTCTCTGCCCCTCCCCCGCTCATGCTATGTCTCTCAACATTAAAAAGAATAAATTAAAAAAATTACAGTATAAAATTCACCCTCTTCAGTGTATAGGTCAGTGAATTTTGACAAATAGATGAAGTTCTTAATCCACCACCATAATCAAGGTATAAAATACCTCCATCACCCTGAAAATTCTCCTGTGCTTTGAACTCTCCCCCTACCAGCCCTTGGCAATCACTGATGTGTTTTTTGTCCCCCTATAGTTTTGAATTTTTCAGAATGTCATACAGACGGAATCTTAGAGCATATACTGGAGGCTGTTGAGTTTGGAGTCTCTCCTTCTGCATAATACATTTGTGGTTCGTGTGTGTTGTTGTGTGTGCATCAGTACAGGCATATCCTGTTTCAGTGTGTGCTTCACTTTATTATGCTTTGTAGATACTGAGGTTTTTACAGTTGAAGGTTTGTGACAACCCTGCATTAGGCGAGTCTCTCGGCACCATTTTTCTAACGGCATTTGGTAATTTTCACCATATTTTACACTTTTTCATTGTTATTAATTATAGTGATCTGTGGTCGGTGATCTTTGATGTTACTATTACAGTTGTTTTTGGGGTGCCATGAACTGTGCCCACATAAGATGGCAAACTAAATCAATAAATGTTGTGTGTATTCCTACCACTCTATCAACTGGCTGTTCCCCCGTCTCTCTCCTTGGACCCTCCCATTCCCTGAGGCTGCAGATGTGATGGAAATACAGCAGAACTGAAATGAGAAGTGGAGCCTGAAGATGGGACTGAATATTGCAAACTCATGATAAAACTGTAAGGGATGAGGAGTTGCTTGTCATGGGTGAGCAAAGACCGTGGTTTCTTGAGATGGACGCCACTCCTGGTGAAGATGCTGTGAAGACTGCTGAAATGACAACAATGGATTGAGAATATTATATAAATTTAGTTGATAAAGCAGCAGCAAGTTGTGAGAGCATTGACTCCCAAGAAGTTCTCTTGTGGGTAAAATGCTATCAAGCTGAATCACATGCTACAGCGAAATCCTTTGTGAAAAGAAGAGTCAGTCTATGTGGTAAACTTCAAAGCTGTCTCGTTTTAACAAATGGCCACGGCCACCCCAACCTTCAGCAGCCACCACCCTGATCAGTCAGAAGCCATCAACATCAAGGCAAGACCTTCCACCAGAAAAAAGATTGCAACTCAGATGATCATTAGCGTTTTTTTTTTTTTTTTTTTTTTAGCAATAAAGTATTTTTTAATCAAGGGTATGTACGTTGTTTTTTGGACATACTTGTATTGCACATTTAATAGATTGCAGTTTAGGGTGAACATAATGTTTATGTGCACTGGGAAACCAAAAAAAAAAAATTCATTGACTTGCTTTATTGCAATATTTGCTGTATTGCGGTGGTCTGGAACTGAACCTGCAGTATTCCCAAGGTATGCCCATATTTCCTTTTTGTTCCTTAGGAGTATTTTACTGTGCAGATGTATCTCAGTTTGTTATTCTCCTCACCAAATATTTCGGATATTTCTAGTTGGGGCCAATTACAGATAAAACTACTATAAATGGCCACAAAAAAGTTTTTGTGTAAGTATAGTCTTTATTTAACTGAGTTAAATTCCTAGAGTGGGCTTGCTGGGTCTAAGGTAACTGTATGTTTACCTTTGTAAGAAACTTATAAGAAATTTCAAAGTTCTCATTGGCAATAATCAGAAACCTATCATTCTATACCTAGCTAACCTATCATTTATCTGTGAGGAAGGAGGGATAATGGCATTTTAAGACCTGCAGCATGCCCTTATTATCTGTTGTTGCCTAATTAACCACCCTGAAGTTGAGTAGCTTATCACAAAACAAACAAATTACTTATTTTGTACCCAAATCTGCAATGTGGGCAGGGATGGGAAGACTTCTCTTTGTTCCACATATTGTCAGCTAGGGTAGCTGAGCTAGTGGCAGCACACTCCTCCTCTTAAATGACTCCTCTCATGCCTGCAACTTGATGTTGACTCTGCATGGGTGGTCCCTCTAGGGTTGAGGGCCAAAGGCCTCAGTTCCTTTCCACATGGGCCTCTTCATGGGGTCTGGGCTCTTTGAGAGCATGATAACTGGATTGCAAAGGCAAATGTCCCAAGAGGAAGAGCCATGTGGAAACTGTATTGCCTTTTATGACTAACTTTGAAGTCAGACAGTGTTATTTTCACAGTTATATTATTAGCTGAGATAGTCCTACAGGCCTGCCCTGGTTCAAGGGAAGAGACTTCATCTGTTAATGAGAGAGGTGGCAAGGATCTGGACGAGCATGTCTTGTGGGAAATATTGTTGTGACTCATTTGGAAATTAAAATCTGCCACATAATGCCTCAAGAAGTTTACCACTTACCAAATCTCTTTGAATGTATTAAAAACGGGTACATTCTAGGAAAAAGAAAAAGAATCAAGGGAAAAGTAGAATATAAGGAGTGATAATGAAAAGTAAAGTGGTAAAATGTATTGATTAGTCTTAATTGCATGCTGAATTTTTTTAAATTTAAAATGTGAGACCAAAATCTCATGATAACACAAAAATATGTAGGAAGAGAGGGAAGAAAAAGCTTGTGTAGGTTCTCTTTTTGTTTTATGAAATGATACAGATAATTAGTGACTCTGGACTTTGTTATTGTTTTTTTTTTTTTTTTTTTTGAAAAAAAAGAAATTTTTTTTGTTTTTGGTTTTTTTTTTTTTTTTTTTTTTTTTTTTTTTGGAAAAAAATGAAGCTTTTTGAGATATATGTGATGTATGATATTACAGAATTGTTTATGAGAATATTTGGAACATGAACAGGCTCTACAGTGTTTCGTCACCTCCTTTTCACACATCAACTCATGACACTCTGCTTCTGCTCCCACCAAAATGGAGTCATTTTCTGTTCTTATCCTGCTTAAGCTTAGCCAGTTCACTTGACTCTTTGGTTCACTTTCTCTTTCTGTTTTAAGAAGTCTATTCTTCTTGATTCTGTAAAACTATACATCCTGTTTGCTTTCCCTATCTGTTGGATTTTTTTTTTTTTTTTGGCCAGGTCACCTTCCTCTAAATACTGGATTTTCTCAGTCTTTGGTCATAGCATTTCATTACCCCCCACCTTATTCTGTCTCCTTTGGCAATCTCACGTAAGTCCATAGTTCACATACCAGTTATAGTATTTGCCAGCGACTCACAAATTAGTTCACCAGCCCAACCCGCTGCTCTGACCTTCAAACCCCAAATATATTTAGTGGCCTCTTCATGGTATTTTCCTAGATTTTCTTCAAAGGCACATCGGTCCTGTTTTCCCTCTGTCCTGCTTCACCCCACAAACTTGCTGGTTCTCCTCCAGTATTCCTTTCTTCATCTAGATGACACCACCATCCAACAGTTGTCCAAGCCAGAACCAAGGAATTGTCCTTGATACTTCTTTTTCTCCAATACTACATCTGGTCAAACACCATTTTCTTTTTATTGTGCCACCTCATATCCCACAAACCCACTCACATCTCTGTGTCCACCTCTGCCACCATCCGTGGCTGAACTGCTGCTTCTCTCATAAATTTCTCCCTGAGTGTTGTAACTTGTATCCCTATGTCCATTTTTGTTTTCTCAATCCATTCGTCATGTTGTCGACAGAATGATTGGTTAACGTGAATGTGATGCCACTTCCGTGCTTAACGTCCATTAGTATCTTGGTCCAAGTAACCAAATCCCTAATGTAACCTACAAGGTCTGTATAATACGGTTCCTTACTTCCTCACCTGGCCTAATTTCTCAGCTTCTGCTCTCTGTCTCAGAAGCTCTGCCAAGCCACTTTGTGTAATGGTCAGTGTCTAGGGTCAGACTGCCTGAATTTGAATCTTTGTTTTTTTTTTTTTTTGTTTTGTTTTGTTTTGCTTACTCTAGCTGTGATCTTGGACAAGTTCTTATGGGATGTTGTGAATTAAATATGCAGAAATGTGTGAAGTGGTAGCATATTGCCTAACATTTAGGAAGCCCCCAGTAGATGTTAACTTATTTCCTTGAGGAAACCACCATTCCACATGATTCATGGAATTCCTACTGTCACTTCTTTCTGCCAGGATGCTCCAATCGTGTCACCTGGTTAATACAGACTTAGCCTGTTCAAGGAGGACCTTCCATCCTCCTTGGGCCAGGACAGACCCAGTTCATGTCTCTTGTAGATCACTTAACACCTATTAATTATTTTTAAGGCGTCCCCTTTACTACTGGTTTGTGTAGTAAATTATATGGTCACCCTTCCATGCTCAGTTCACAAGTGGCTTTTTCTATGGAACTTTCCTGATTCCACCAAGTCCAGCCCCTTATTACTTGTTCTCCTAGCACATCCTGCATCTTTCTTTGCAGTAGTTATGACAGTTATAACAAACACGGGTCATTGTGTAACGACTTCCTTATTTATTTCTCCCGTTAGGTTGTAAGCTCTCTGAGGATGAGGATGGGCTGTTTTGCCTCATCACTGATTCCACAGAATTGGTCTTGTTTGGAGTCAGTGCTCACTAAGTGTTGCTAGAGGAAAGAAGAAACACTAAGCCAGGAATCTGATCTGGCCTTTCCTGTTGTTTCTGCCATTAAATGTCAAGTCACATCCCCTCTCTGGGCCTCATTCTCGACCTGAAAAATGACTAAGTTGGACTTGATGTTCTCTAAAGCTGCTTTGACTCTACATTATAAGTATAGGTACATCAAAGTAATTTCTTACCTATTTTCTAATATTTAGAATCATAAATTCTAAGAAATACATGGAATCAGTTTAGACACCACCCCCCCAAAACCAGAATACTACCTCTATATTACCCAGTGAATGTAGCCTTGATTGTTACCTTTTCTTATTTTCAACACCTGAAATGTACACTGCAATATTTTCTGTTTTTCTCAATACGTTTGAGAAGAACATATAGTCTATATGATTGTATGATCATTACTATACCTGTTAACAAGTTGAAAACTGAGCTAATAGGAAAAAAAATATCCAAGTTAAAATTATTTAAAATAAATTTGGCTTTCTCTAGGTAGTTAACCAATCAAAGACATTTTTTGTTATTGTTGCTGTTGTCATTCAAAAAAACAATCCTTGAGGAGAGAGTGTCATGAAAAATCGAAAGCATTCTTGAGTTTTATAATGAAATTAGGTAGAAAGTAAGAGCAAGAAATGAAATCTATAGCACTAGTGGGAAATCTTGAAACATTTCATAAGGTTTTTGTTTTTTTCTTCTAATTTAATTGGCTCTCACATGTCTGTGGGGTTGGGAAGGTTTTTTTTTGTTTGCTTGCTCGCGGGTTGTTTCTATTTCATAACGTGAGGAAGCATGCTCACCCTCACAGCTGATATGACCCCTGACACGGCAGTCACTTACAGCTAAAGGCAGGAGGACCCTGGAAACTGGGAAATAGCTCCTCCGAAGTCATTGTGGCTTCTGGGACGACTTAATGTTTTGGGATATAAAGTCTCCTGAAGGTTTTAAGAAATTTTTTTGGTAACTCTGAAGCGTGGTGGGTCACAGTGCAGTGACTATGTGTCTAAATTGAAGGGTTGTAGGATTGAGGGACAGAGAATTGTAAAGGTGAGGCCCGTGACTGTGGTGAGAGGAGAAATGTCCTCAAGGCAGGACAGGAATGGACCTGCCATGTGTTATTACACTGTGGCCAGTAGTTCATGCTTTCCACCCCACCCGCAAAACCTAGAAGTACTTTCCTGTTTCCTGGCCATATTGAAGGTAGGCCACTATGAAAAACTACATCTGAATTCATGCTTCTGTGAACTCTTGAGGCAAAAACTGAGGCATCAAGAGAGGATGTGTGGCTGAGGAAGATGAACTGGAAATGAGTGCCCGGGTAAGTCCAGGAGTGATCTCCATGGACTCTAGCACTGCCTCCATGAAGGACATGATACAGAGGGGTGAGAAAACGTGAGAGCACTCTAAGCGTGCAGGGAACACACTTGTGCCCGAATAGACCCCAGCCTGAGGGACCCGCCTTTGAGTATCTGCAGTGAGTTGGGGGTAAAAGCTCTATTCCAACTCTGAAAACAGTGAAACGTTTCCTAGGTGCATCTTTCACTACACTTTGGAAGGATTCCAAATGATTCCCTCTTCATTTTCTTTTTTCTACCATTTTGAGAGGATAAACTTGTTATTTTTTAAACTGTCTTTGGCTATAGGGCAGCTCAGGCTGGTAGTGAATAAATACTTAAAGTACTAAGATACCTTCTTGTAGCACTTGACCAGTTTGAAAGGCAGCGTTTCCTAAATTTAATGATACACCGAGCTTTTCAGAAAATGAGTTCCAAAGGGGATTGATTCCTATCTGCAATACTTTCATCCTACAGATGGGGCATTGACTACATTTGATAGGATGGAAGTGTGTAGCTAGAAGGAGGCGTTGCGGTCATCAATCCTGTGGGAGCCGTTCCTGATCAACAGAATCATTCATTGGATGGAAACATCTGAGAGCTGGACAGTGTCAATAGGGAAGAAAGATGGGATGAAAGCATTTGCTTTCTGGAAGAGCCTTCTCCCTCGAGTCGTATGGCTTTGGTTAATGGGCTCTTATTTCCAGAATCCTGTCCTTTTTCCGTGTTTATTAGCTCACATGAGAACCTTAAAACCCCTAATCATTTATAATCAAATATTTTAAGATGTTCAAGTAAAATTACTGGTAGCCTGCAGTCCTGCTGGGATATTGCCATAGGAGTTGATCCACAACCCTTGTGAGATGCCTTGGTGTAGTTTTCTTCTTTAATTTCTGACCTACGTTCTTTTGAATTTTATGCTCTCCTAACGTAGTAGGTAGTTTTGTCTGACTGGGGGAAGGTAAAAAGTCCGTCATCAACTTGGAGCTTCTCTTCAGGACCGTATTCCCTGTTGTATTGTGTATGTCGTTGCTGGCAGGGTCACTTCATTTATTGCCAAAATAGTTTTCACCTCAGTATAGGAAAACGTGCAAGTGTTGGTTTCATTTGAGTATTTTACAATAAAGCTCAGTCCTAAGTACCTTTTCTTGAATGTTGATATTATTATTGGTAAGATGATTATAAATCAATCTTAAAAATAGGAACACAGTAGTTTTATCCCTTTAAAGAGATTATTTTATTTTTTAGAGAACAATAGATTGTATCAAAGAGTTTATTTTTTATTTATTTTTTGTTTTTGTTTATTTATTTATTTTTAAGTAGGCTTCACACCCAGCAGGGAGCCAATGCAGAGTCTGAACTCACAGCCCCAAGATCAAGACCTGAGCTGAGATCAAGAGTCAGATGTTTAACCGACTGAGCCACCCAGGTGCCTCTTTTCAAAGAGTTGTAATAGATGATAACAAGGCAATTTCTTTGATCATAGAGGTTTTTTTTATTTTATTTTTTTTAACGTTTTATTTATTTTTGAGACAGGGAGAGACAGAGCATGAACAGGCAAGGGTCAGAGAGAGGGAGACACAGAATCTGAAACAGGCTCCAGGCTCCGAGCTGTCAGCACAGAGCCCGACGTGGGGCTCAAATTCACGGACCGCGAGATCATGACCTGAGCCGAAGTCGGCTGCTTAACCGACTGTGCCACCCAGGCGCCCCATGATCATAGAGTTTTTAAGAACTTTTGAAGTTTGGACATCTGTTAAGGCAAAAAGGAAAGAATGAGGAAATATCTCTGGATAGCACAGACTGGTCACACATGGATTAAAGGACTGTCAGTGTGCATGTGGAAATTGTGAGTCAAGAGATCATAAAAAACAAGGTAGAGACGGCATCAGAAGTTGACTACAAGATGAGGGATAGTGGAAATCAAGTCAGATCACGTGATGTTAGAGACAGAGGCAGGTAAGGAAGAGGTAGAGAGGATTAAACAGAGCAGTGTAGCTAGGGGGACAGTTGCTTCTGCTCTAAGTCCGGTGGTCCACAGCCACAGGAAGTCTAGAGAGGGCTGCAGGGGTGAGAGGGTCAGTAGGAGAGAGCCAGGTTCCAAGTGGAATAAGGTGAAGCCAGAAGCTTTTGTAGAAGAGGTGGACCAGACAGGAGCCTTTGGAGGGGTTCAGCTGTGAGCCCCCGTGGCATGATGAGAGAGGTTAAGGAGCCTGGGACTGCTGAGGAATGCAGCAGAGCAAGAGATGTGCAGGGGTGTCTAGGGATGGGAGTGCAGGAGATGCGAGATGAGCGGAGATTCTGGGACTTTACCCATAAACAGGGAAAAGGCAGTGATGTGCTGTTTAATGTTTAATAAGTAGCTTTTGGCAAGGAAGAGGTCTAATCGGGAGCATTTGCCGATTTCCATGGTGTAAATACTCCCACTAAAGCAGATTTCAGCTACCACCACAGCATCATCTCTTGTGGAGCTGGATAGAAGAGCACAAAATTGGCACCTGTGAGCCAAAAGAAGTTGGCTTCAGCCCTCACTGGAGAAAGGGTATGTGTGGGTTAATCCTTGTGGGCAAGGCAGATAATCGGGCCCAAAATGTGAGTGGCAGAGCATAGGATGCATTTGGTATCCATCTGGACCTCTGTGGATAGAGGCACAGTGACCTCAGGTTTCTTAGCTTAGGCCACATAAACAGGCCTGGCTGCGATGGCTTTGGCCCACAGGCTGTAGTCTGCCAATTCCTGTTAGAAATTTTATCATGCTTATAAAACATGTTCAGCTAGACATCTAATAGACACCTCAAGTTCAAATCTGATAAGAAATTAATATCCAGAATATACGTATTTTTAAAGGATCCCACAACTCAATAAAAAAAAACTCAATTAAAAAATGGGTAAATTGTTTGAACAGATACTTCCCCAAAGAAAATATGCAAATGGCCAAAAGCATATTAAAAGATGCTCAGCATCATTAGTCATCTGGGAAATGAAAATCAAAACCACAATGAGATACCCACTTTACACCCATTAGGAGGGCTATTTCTAAAAAAAAAAAAGAAAAAGAAAAAATCAAGAAATAACAAACCTTGGGAAGAGGTGGAGAAATTGGAGCCCTCATGTATTGCTGATGAGATGGAAAATAGTGCAGCGGCTGTGGAAAAGTTTGGTAGTTCCTCAAAACGTTAAACAAAATTACCACATGATCCAGCAGTTTTAGTCCTGGTTATCGACCCCAAAGAGTTGAAAGCAGAGACTTAGGCAGGCATTTGCACGCTCATTCACAGCAGCATCGTTCACAATAGCAAAAGACAGAAACAACTCTGGTGGTCATCAGATGAGTAGTGAACAAAATGTGGTCTGTACACATGGTGGAGAATCCTTCAGCTGTAAAAAGGAATGAATTTTTGAAAAATGCTACAACATGAATGAACCTTGAAAGCATGCGAAGTGAAAACAGCCAAACACAAAAAAGGGCCAATATGTCAGGTATCTAGAGCAGGCAGATTCCTGGAGACAGAAAGTGGGGTGGCAGTTCCCGGGGGCTGGGAGACGGGGGAATTGGGATGGTCGGTTAATGGGCACAATTTCCAACTGGGATGTTGAAAAAGATCTCGAAGTCAATGGTGGTGATGGTTGGCCAACTTTTTGAATATACTCAATGCTATTAAATTGTCCACTTAAATGGTTAAAATAATAAATTTTATGTTATGTGTATTTTACCACAGTTTTAAAGAAAACAATTCAATGGAGGGAAAAATCATCTTTTCAGCCTATGTTGCTGGAGAAACTGGACGTCTGCAGGCAAAAACCATGAACCTCAACCTAACTCTCACCCCTCATGCAAAAACAAAGAAAACAAGCGAAAAACCCCCACTTTAGATGAAAGTATAACATGTAAGCCTGCGACACTAGAGACAAATGTGGAAGAAAATCTTCAGGACCTAGGAATTAGCGAAGATTTTTTAGACATGGCACCAAAAACATGATTCATAGATGAATAAATTGTATTTCATTCATCAGCACCGAAAACTTGTGCTGCGTGGCAGCTGCTGTGAAGAAGATGCAGTGAGGCGCTGTGCACGGGCAGGGCGGTGGGCGAGCCGCGCTCTTGTCAAGGACTTGCAACGGGAATGTGTGAGGAATGCTCAGAATTCAACAGTGAAAGTATCCAGATGGAAATAACCTACCAAATAAGCATGTCCGACATCATGAGCCATTGGGAAAATGCAAATTCAAACCGCCATGAGATGTCACGATGCCTGTCAGCAGAGCCAAAATAAAAACTAGTGACAGCACCAGATCCCGCCAGGATGTGGAGAGGTTGAACCACCCATGCATCGCTGGGGGGTGTGTAAACAGGCACAGCCGTTCTGGAAACCATACACTTTCCATATGACCCAGTGATCACACTTCTCGGTGCCTATTCCAGAGAAGTGAAGAATTGGGATCCTACAGAAACGTGCACACAAACATGAGTAGCAGTTTCATTTGTGGGGCGCCGGGGTGGTTCACTCGGGCAAGTGTCCGACTTTGGCTCAGGTCACGATCCCATGGTTCGGGAGTTCGAGCCCCGCGTCGGGCTCTGTGCGGACAGCTCAGCGCCCGGAGCCTGCTTCGGATTCTGTGTCTCCCTCTCTCTCTTGCCCCTCCCCCACTCACGCTCTGTCTCTGTCTCAAAAATAAACATCAAAAAAAATCGACAGCAGTTTTATTTGTAATAGCCAAATTTAGAAATTTATTTGTAATTAGCCGAAAATTAGACACGACCCCGATGTTCTCTAGTGGGTGACTGTGTAAACCACCTGTGGTCTATACTGTGGAACAGTACTCAGCAACAAAGAGGAATGGACTAACACTACAGACAACAACTTGAGTGGATCTCAAGGACGTTGTGCCAAGTGAAAACTATGCAATCACAAAAGATTATATGCGGTATGATTTCATTTATATAACATCCTCAAAATGACAGTTAGGGAGATGGAGGAAAGACGAACGGTTGCCAGGAGTTGGAGACAGAGGAGGGCTTGGAAGGGCCGTGGAGGGAAGAGGGGTGGGTGTCAAGAGAGAGGCGGAGCACGAGGGATCCTCGTGGGGAGAGGACTTCTTCTGCCTCTTGATTGTGGTGGTGGTCACACAGGTGGTGCACACGTGCTAAACTTGCGTAGAACTGTGTGCCCACGCAAATGAGTGCCTGTAGAACTGGTGACATCCAAACCCGGTCTGGGGACTTAACAGCACCTGTGCTGGTTTTGATAGTGTGCTGTGGTTATGGAAGATGGTGCCTCTGGGGAGCTTGGGTGAAGGGCACACTAGACCTTTCGGTCCAATACCTGCATCTTTCTCTGAATCCGTTACCGTTTGAAATCTATGATTTTAAAACCGAGTTGTGCACTTTAACAAATTATTATAAACGAAATATTTGGAGAAGCAGTGTTAAGAAATGGATCACTGCGGCGTTTGAGAAGCCCCCGGTTTGCCCTTTCTCCCCCTTAAAGGCAGCAGCCCTCCTGACTTTTTTTTTATTTAGGCTGTTTTGTGTTTGCTTGTAATTTCCTGTCCCCCCCCAAGTGCTTTCGTTGAGTTTTGGGGCTTTATATAAATGGAAGTTTACTGTATATACTTTTCTGTGTCTGACCTCGTTCCCTCAACATTATTTTCATGAAACTCATATTTGTTCTAGAAAATACACATTCATTTTTATTGCTACTTAATATTCTGTTGTATGCATACATCACAGTGTGCTTATCCATTCTAGCATTAATAGACTTTTGAATTGTTACCTAACTAGACTACTGGAAACAGTGCCTCTATGGCCATTGTCACACGTGTCCCCTGGTGTACCTGTGCACGTGCTGTTGTTGCGTTTTGCCTAGGAATGGAATTGCTGGGTCATAAAGACAAGCATGTTCCCAAATTTATGAGAAAATGCCTATTTTCAGTTTTTCCATTACACTTAATTGCCTTTTAATATACTTATTTATGATATTTATTTTATGTCTTTCATTATTAGGGTATAATCTCCCAAGATATTGTTTTGCTTTGTTTTCTCTTTTGTATCTCCGGTACCTATAACCACAGGACATAGTAGGCACTTAAAAATTGTTTGTTGAAAGAATAAATTGAATCCATGGGTGTTACATATAAATGATAGCTTTTTCTTCACTGATTAACCCTCCTTTCACTTGAATCAGGTTAAAATGGATAGAGGTCTGTAATCCCTTTGCTGGACCCCTTGAGACCAGACATATTTGGGAATTCAGAATTTTTATTTTTCAAATTTTGGAAAGATAATATAGTCTATATTCTGTATATTACCTAATTACCATGGGTATGGTATGATTTCTAAGAGCATCTTGTAATCAAATATATTAGTGTCTCTGCAGTGAAGCTGTGACAGTCGCTGAATGAGATCAGAAAAGCTCTAAATAGCCTTATATCAGTTAAAGCACTTGTTTAATAGAATTTCATGTATTAAAAAAACCTTTATTTATTTTGAGAGAGAGAGCATGAGCAGGGGAGGGGAAGAGAGAGAGAGGGAGAGAGAGAATCCTAAGCAGACTGTGCTGTCAGCACAGAGCCCAACTCAGGGCTCGATCTCAGGAACTGTGAGATCATGATCTGATTGTAAATCAAGAGTGGGACGTTTAACCGACTGAGCTACCCGGGCGCCCCAACTGTGTGATAGAATTGCAAAGGATCTGCATGTCACATCGCCTGGTGAAGATTTTGATGCTCAAAATAAACATCAAAATTTTCAAAAATATTTGAGATTTCCCGACAACTCTGGGAGATGATGGACAGCGTAGATATGATTTTACTCACTTCACAGATGAGACAACTCAGTCACCAGAAAATAAGAATCTTACCTCAAGTCGTACTAAACAGTAGAGCTAAAATGCAAACCTTGTCTTCTGATTCTAATACTTATTCAACAATGCCACAGCTGCTTCTCATTGATGAAAGTGGCAGTTTTTGCAATTCATAAATTAGCATTTCCAGAGGGGGAAAAAGCTCCCTCCTAATGAAGCTGTCATAAATCATGCACTGTTGTCCTGAGATCTGGAACAGAGCTACCGGCAGTGCTCCCACCGACGCGCATGTATACACTGGGCTGTCTAGGGTCAGCCCTCACTTGTCTGTTGCGGTAAAGGTTCCGACCCCTGCACGCCAGGATGTCCGCCTTCAGCATCGCCAACCCCCCCTTCCTGTGCTCTCTCTTACTTGGTTGAGAATCCTTTTCCCACATCAGCTCCACAGTGCCTCCCATTACACTCAGCCTCCCCTCCTCTCTCAAAACAGAGGAGGATCTGAAATAAGGCATCTGGATTTATAAATTAAATAGCAAATTTTACTGAGGGTGATTTTCAGGCAAGGTCTTACCTGGCAAGGCATTGACAGTGAGCGAATTGATTGAATGAATGTGTATTACAGACGTCTTGCGAGTTATGTTTATTGTATTTGCCTGGCTCCTCCAGTAGAAGTAAGCTGTGTCAATGTAAGGCTTTTTATTACTTTGTTCTAATGCTTTCCCGATACCTACAGTAGGACCCAGCATATACTCTGCACTTGTCATATTTGTTTAATAAATGAATGATCGTATATGCCTTTTATCTTTAAGAGATACATGCCTTTGAACCGGTTAAAAAACAATTTCAGACTAGAAGGAGTAGATACATTTTTGTGAGGAGCAGGTAGATTTTGGCATGCCTTATGAAAGCATTCCTCACAGATTATTCTTATCATTTTTTGTGTAATCTTTCATTAAGATTTAGTTAGCTTCATGAGGGCGAGAATCTCATGTGTGCCTGGCACATGACAGGCATCCAGAAAGCATTTATTGACCTCAAGTTCTACCACTGACCTCAAGTGGAGCCGCCCCATTGCCCCCAGATCCTCACCTTACAACTAGAATTCCGGGGACACAACACAGCACATAAGCAGAGGACATCTGTGAAAGGCAGAAGGAAAGGCTTACCTGGGGACTTGGGTACTTAAGGATCAAGGTGTTTGCGGGTTCCCCCAGTTTTCTTACTGCTGCCCACGTATCCTAGGCAAGGAGCCGCAGACACCGTGATCTGAACCACCAACGCACACACAAGAGCTCCAAGAAAAGCCTATTCGTTCTAGCCAAAGTCTAGGAAGAGGGTAACCTACCGACAAAATCTCTCTTGGTAACCTCTGTGCCACTCTAGCCAAAGGAATGGAAAAGGTATCCCTCCCCTCTCCACCACCTCACCCTGTGAAAGTTGATGTTCTGCCCGTTCCCCACTCCATCAAAACAGGCGGGTTCCCTGCTCGACGCATTGGGTGGTGTTGGCGGGACTGGGCGTGGAACCAGTCCTCCACCCTCTGCCCGGCAGAAACAGGTGGTGCTCTGATTCCCCACCAGGCTTCTGTCAGTGGGCTCTACACCAGAGCTGAGCCTCCCTCCAGGTCAGTAGCAGACAGACCTAAGGGGCTGGTGAGAGGTGGGCTCATTACCATTTGCCCTCACACCCTACACTGGGTTCAGCTGCACCCAGTGGGACAGGAGTTTCGGGTCCATTGTGCTGCAAGAAAGCAACCAGCCTTTTTTCCTACTTCCTGGTGGCTTTGGGGCCCGTAGTGGAGCTGATCTTTATACTTACTCAGAGGCAATGACGTAGTCGGAGTCAGTGCCTCGCTTTTGCCCGGGCAGTGTTGGAGGAGCCTGGTACAATGCTGAACATGCACACTCACCTGGCCTTTATGCTACACATAAACCATGGGTATGCTTGCTAAAAAGAGAAGATTACATAGGATGGAGTCCTCACATACTATCCAGAATGTCTAGGATATAACTGAAGATGACTTCTCATACTAAGAACCAGGAAAATAACAAGTTTCATGGGAAAAGTCAGTAAAAAGACACTACTACAGAGAGAAATCACATGTTGGCATTATCTAGGAAAGATTTAAAAGGAGCTAATCATAAAAGTACTTCAACAAGTAATTATTCTCTCCATAGAAATGAGAAAAATAGAAAAAGCTCAGTAAAGTGTAACAAAAAGAAGACCAAATGGAAATCAAAGAACTGAAAAATACAATAACCAAAATAAAAACTCCATAGAAATGAGAAAAATAGAAAAGCTCAGCAAAGAAGTGTAGCAAAAAAAGGACCAAATAGAAATTAAAGAACAGAGAAATAACCAAAATAACAATAACCAAAATAAAAACTCACTGGATGGGCTCCATTGCAGAAGAGAGGTGATCGAGGATTGAATCAGTGAACTAGAGGACAGATCAAGAATCTGCCCAGTCTGAGCCACAGAGAAAAAATAGCCTGAAAAAAGAAATGAAGAGACCCATAAAGATCTGTGGGACAATAACAGGAGCTAATATTCATATCATCAAGACCCATAGAAGAGGAGAAGGAGGGTTGTGCTGAAAGTATTTGAAGACATAATGTCTGAAAACATCCCAAATTGGGCAAAAAACATAAACCTACAAATTTAAGAAGTTGAGCACCACAAATCAGATGAATGCAAAAAAAAATCACACCAAGACATATTATAATTAAACTTCTGAACACTAAAGTAAAGGGAAAAGTCTTGAAGTCAGAGCAAAATGACACATTACTCATAGGGAAACGTGAATTGTAATGACAGTAGTCATCTGAAGCCATGGGGGCTAGAAGGAAGTAGCATAACATTTTTCAAATACTAAAAGGAAGTAACTGTCAACAGCATACTTTATATCTGATGAAAGCATTTTTCAGGAATGAAAGGGAAATCAAGACATACTCAGGTGATTGAAAATTAAGAGAATTTTGTTGTTAGCAAACTTATCATTAAGGAATAGCTGAAGGAAATTTTCTAAACAGAAAAAATACGATAACAGAAGAAAACTTGGAACTTCAGAAAGGGAAGAATATTGGAATACATAGAAATATGGGTAAATATAATTGATTATCCTTGAAATTATTCTTGAATTTCTATAATCATATATTCAAAAATTATAACATCATCTAATATGGTGCTTAGTATATCTTAAGTAAACATTAAAACGATTACATTGAAAAAGTGGAGAAAGTAAAGAGACCTTAGCAGAAGTCGGGTCTTTAAACTTCATTTGCAGCGGTAAGTTATGTATGTATATTATGATATGTTCATCAACCACTAAGAAAACAATATAAAGCTATTGAAAAGCACTAGAAATAAATCACTGTGTATTCCAAAAAATGTTTACGTAACACGTAGGGAGATAAGAAAAAGAAACAGAGTAACAAGAATTGGATGAACTAAACAGGAAACAAATAATAAGATGGCTCATTTAAGCCCTATAATATCAGAAATTATATTAAATTTAACTGACATAAATATGCCAATTAAAATCATCAGTGATGCAGCACAACTGAAAACACAATCAACACATACAGGACTAACATATATAGAACTCTTCACCTAACAAAAACAGAGTAAACAGTCTTCTCAAGCACACATGGAACATTCACAAAGGTAGGCATTATCTGGAGCCATAAAACAAGGATCAAATAATTAATTGAAATCACACAGAAATACTCTTTGAGCTTAGTGGAATCAAAGTAGAAATCAGTACCAGAAAAACAACAGGAAAATCCCCAAACATGGGGAAATTGAACAACACACTTCTAAATTATCTTTGGGTCAAAAAGAAAACAAAGGAACTTCTAAGAAATGCAGAGAAGTAAATGATAATAATACAAAATGTCAACATTTTTGTGAGGCAGCTAAAGCAGGGCTGAGAGGAAAATGTGTAGCCTAAAATGCTTACATTAGAAAAAAGGAAGAGTCTCAATCAGTGAAGTATAAACTCCCACTTCAAGAAACTAGGGAAAGAAGAGAAAAATACACCCAAAGGAAGCAGAAGAGGATAATAAAGGTAACAGCAGAAACCAGTGAAATTAAAAACAAAAATGGGGACAAAATAATATTAAAAAAAGTTGGTTCTTTGAAAAGCTCGGTAGAGTGGACAAACCTGTATAGCAGGATGAACAGTGAGGAAAGAACCAAATCACCAATATTAGAAATGAAAGGAATCACTACAGGCCCTGCAAAAAATAAAAGGAATAATATGAACAAGTCTACACATAAACATTTGGTCACCTAGGTGACCTGGACTGTAGCTCAGAAAGGACGAACCACCAAAACTCGACCAAGATGAAGTAGATAGCCTGAATAGTCTCATAACCAATAAGGAAATCGAATTTGCAAAGAAAAATTGCCCGAGGAAGGAATTTCCATGCAGTTTCCAATGTCACTGCATTTGAAGTGAGTTTCTGGAGAATTTTACCAAATTTTTAAAGAATACCAATTTCACGCAATCTCTTCCAAAGAAATGGAGAGCAGAAAACACTTTACAATTTATGAAGAGTAGTATTACCTTTATACCCAAACGAGATAAAGGCAGTTAAAAAAAAAAAAAAGTAAAATCTATAGACCAATATCTCACACCCTTAGTCATAAAAGTCTTCAAGAAAATAGCAAATCAGTTTCAGCAATGTATAAAACAAATTACATGTCATGACTAAGTAGGATTTGCTTCAGTTAACTATCAAAGGCTGATTCAACATTGAACATCGATTCATGTAATCCACTATATCAACACTCTAAAGAAGAAAAAACATCATATTAATTTATGCAGAAAAAAACTTGTGAGATAATTCACCATTTATTCCTGCTAAGAACTCCCAGCAAACTAGGAATCAAGGGGATCTTCCTCAAATTGATCAAAAGCAAAAACCCAAAACCTAGTACCGTCACTCACACACCTTGCCAGCAGAAAGGTAAAGTGGTGCAGCAACCATGGGAACAGTTTGGCAGTTTTTTAAATAAAACTAAGCGTGCGATTACATACAACCCATTGAATGAACTCTTGGACTGTTTGGTAAGGTTTAACGATTAGATTCTCGGCCAGATGCAGCTCACTGACCCCGGGGTAGGCGGAAGGGCAGAGCCGGTTGTTCGCAGAACGCCAAGGGGCCAGGCCAGGCCCCAGTCATGCCCCGCACGGAGCTGCGGGCTGCAGCTGTGGGGGGCACATACTGCGGCGAGCAGGGTGGGGCTACTGTCTAGGTTTCCTGGGCTCCTTGGGGACTGGCTAGTGAGCGTTCTTCCAGCGGGCTGCAGGGTCTGGAGGCTATCCCCGGCTGCTGGCGCCTGGCCCCAGAGCAGTGAGGGCCAGTGCAGTGTGGTCCCTCGGCAGGAGAGCCCTGTCAGGGTGGAGGCCGGGTGTGGACGTGCCCGCGGCTCCAGGGCAGCTGACTGGCCTCCAGGCAGGGCCTCAAAACTGGATCAAGGCAGCATTTAAAACAAACGGTTTCCTATGGGCATTTTTTTCCCCATAGAAATGGAAAGTCATGTTCACATAAAAATCAGTACATGAATATTCATAGCATTTTCTGTTCCTAATCACTAAAGTCTGAAAAAAAAAACCCACAAAAAAACAGAGTCCCTGGACTGGGTGATGTTAATTAAGCTGTGGGATACAGCTTAGTGACAGAAAGGAATTAACAACTCGGGTGCGTCTTCAAGGAATTAAGGTGGTGAAAAGATTCAATCCCAGAGGCCACATGCTGTGTGATTCTGTCTGTGACACTGTGGCAGTGATGAACTTAAAGGCATGCTGGCAGATTAGAGGTTGCGGAGGCAGTGCCCGTGACTCTGAGGGCCAGCACAGGGCGTCTGGGGGCTGTGGGGATGGATGCCCTGCATCTCCACTGTGCCCATGCCGGTGTCACCTGTTGTTTTTGACCACTGCCGTGGAATCAGCCTTTCTCTGGAAAAGGCTGAGTTTGCTAAAGCGTTCATCCAGCAGATAGAGGAAGGGATGCTCATGGGATGGGGCCCCGAGGTGTGCCCTGAACTCAAGATGTGTGCAGTCACTTGTGAGGAGGCTTCGGAAGGTACGGGAAGGAGCTTTGCCTCTTCTAGATGACAGGGACACAAAGGGGATAGGGTCTTGCTTTTTCTGGCCTCTCAGGATGCATGGGGAGAAAAGGAAAAAGTAGTAATTTTCCCAAGTGAAGTTTCCAGTTTCAGATTTCTTTGAAAACACCATGGGGACCACCCTCTTCTTTTTGTGAGCTGGGTGCCGCACCTTGACGATCGGAGTAGAGAGCCCGTAATAGCTCAGATTAAGGGAATGAGAGCGGAGCCGTGACGCCTTCAAAGATTGTTAGAAAGGCTTTACTCCAAAGGTTAGAGTACTTCCAAGAGGAAACTGCCCTGGGAGCCAATTTTAACTGGATCCAGGGCAGCCCATGTATCAAGAACTTCGGGACAACCGGTGCTCGCTGCGGTCACGATGCCGCTGCTTCCTGCCTCCTTTCTGCGTGCTGTGTACAGCCGAGTGAATGGTATTACCGCTATTTATAGCCCCTGAGGCGTTCTGTGGAGCCTGCCGAGCCTTTCTGGAGTCCCGGAGAGCAGTGCGGCGCACAGGAGGTGGTCAGGACAGCCCGGCGGTTTGTGGCTCCGGCCCAAGTTCTGCGAGTTCAGCGCAGCGGCTCTGCTGCTTCCTGGCGGTGTGACCTCGGGCACGCCAAACCGAGCTGGGATCACTGTGCGCGTATCGAAGGGTGTTGTGAAGTAGGAAGTGCGGGACGTGAAGCACTTCCCGCCGCCCCGCAAATGCCCCACTTGTGTTCCTGTTCCGATGAGAGGCAGGAGCGGTAGCTGTGCTGCGGGGGAATCGGGAGGCACATGTCATCTCCGCTGCCAACTCGCCCGGGGACCTCTAGAAAGTCACGTACGCTCCAGGCCTTAGTTTCCTCCTCTAGAATCGTAGTATGTTGGAGTACACGGCGTGCAGGGTACCTTCCACTTGTCACGCGTGCGGATTCTGAGGTGCACTTTCTGGACGCAAAATGATAGAATCATACAGTGGGTCGGAGCGTGGGCGGCGGAGTCTTCTGGGCCTAGATGTGAGCTCTGCCTCTCTTCCATGGTGGGTATCAGGCCAGGCGGCCAGTTGGCTTCCCAGCGGGACCCTGGTTTTGTTCTTCCGACCTTGTGTACCTGCCCTCCCCCGTGCTGAGTCCCCGTCGCCCTGAGACAGGTCACCAGCGACGGATTTCCAGCTTCCCCGGGTGGTTGTGACGGAGACCCTGTGGCCGCAAACCTGAAACTTGTTACTGTCCAGCTCTTTACGGAAAACGTGGGCCGAACCCCCCTCTAGGAAGATGATGCCAATCCGGCCCCTTGGTCCCCTATCCCCCCTTTGTCTGTAGATAGATAGAAGGGACAAGTGTGCTGGCTCGGCTCCCCACCTCTGGGGATTTTGTTACATGAGAAGATGAACTGTTTTTGTTTGACAGTCTCTCAGACGTGTCACTGTTCTTGCTTGTGAGCAGTGCAGTCCTGCTTTTTTCCTGTTAGTCAAACGTCGGACAAACTACTTAACTTCTCCGGGCAGGCCTCAGCTTTCTTATCTGTTTCTCACATTTAATTATAACAAGGATTAGATTCGTGATCAATGGGAAGCTTTTGCTCACTTGTTTTCATAGATTAAGCAAACGATTGGAAGTTGCTATTTTTATTTTTGATGAGTCTATACATAATTTGAAAGCACTTTGAGTCTATGTAGACACAAGCACATATTTGCCAAATTAAATACCTTTTGCAAGAATCATGTTTTATTTAGAAATGTTTTGACAGCCAGAACATGTTTCTATTGCAAACAAAAATATTTTCCAGTGTAAAAATACTTGTTTTGATCATCTATGTGGAAATGGATGTTTTATGTTTGAGCCGTTAAGCTACAAAATATATTTGCTAAATGCCCTTGCAAATATATTTGTCCATTTCTTAGAATGTTGCCTCGGAGAAGCACCTAGCAGCACTTTGGAGGGGTTTACGGTTTATAACCTAGAGCAGGTCTACCCTTTGGAACAGATTAGGAATGGCAGCCGAGACGGAGAGCTTGGTGGCTCTCAGGGCAGCGATGCACATTGTCCCTTGTGGCTCCGACGTCGTGGCCAGTCCCGCCTGGGCCAGCCCCGCCTGGGTGGATGGTCACCAGGAATCCAGGGTGAAATGACACATTACGCTTAGGCCTCAAGCACCAGACAATAGTGACTTTTTTTTTTTTTTTCTCCCTGTAATGATTATTTTTCCTTTGAGGGCTGTGGGTAAGTATCATTTTTTTTTTTTTGTTTGCCCAAATTGTAATAATTCACTTGAGGCTAATTGTTAACGTTCAATTATAGTGGCAAGGGTTTGTCCTTTTATAATTCTCCTCTAGCTTCTGTTTTACATGTAGTAAGCGAAAAAGTAAGCCCACTGGATAGCCTCTGTCTTTTGCTGGCATTTAGGATAAAGAGAAACCCAATAAATCATGCATTGAGCAGCCCCACCGATATTGAATTATGAGATCACAGTATAACTTTTACAGATAAATCACCAAGCCAGCATCACACAGTCAATCTTGTTTGGAAAGTAGGAAAACATTTCTTCTTTTTAAGATTCCATATTAGTTTTAACCCCTATAACATTATACCAATATTTTTTCAACTTGATTATACTCTCCACTGCAAGGTCAAGATAAACTTTACATTAATAAAAGCCATATGACTTGTCTTTTGAGTTCCAAGAAAATTTAATTTAAAACTAGTACTTTGCATTTATATAACACCTTTCATAATGTGTGGTCTCAAAACACTTTGGAAATAAAATACGCTAATACGTTAGCTTGGACTTAGAGGCATTTCACTGAGCTAATGTTTCCTTACAAGACTGTGACCCGCTAGAAATACTCAAATATAGTAGTGTGTTTGTCCTTGTCAGATGATTTTCCTCTTCAAGGAAGTTATTTGGAAGAAAATATCCTCAACTTGTGAGGTTGAAAATTGAAAAAAAATCACTCGTCTCTCATTTTTTATTATTTAGCAGGAAGCTCACCAATTTATTTCAGGCCATTACACCAACGTTTCGTACCTAGAATTACCTTTCAACATGAATAAATTCAAATGTATGTGAAGACCAGTTAGGGCTTTCTGAATTTCCAACTAGTGAGAGAAAAAAGTGGCTCGGATTTTTCTTAAGTTTTAGCATTATCACAAAGCAGAATAAAAATGCCATATGACAAGAATGTCTAATGATGTGAAGACATCTGGCCGGTCCCTGAAGTGCAAGGTGAATCACAGGCTGAATTTTGGACTAGAATGGGCGATTGCCCCGCTTCGGCTGTGGAAATCCACAAACAGCAGTTTCACGGAACTGCCAGATTTTGGAAGTGGTTCGGAAAGTGGAACGTCCTCTTCTCTTTCCAGGGACCTGTGTAAGGAGGTGGCGGTATTCACAACAAAAAGTAGGAGACACATGTCCTCTGGTGGTATGATACTTTACAAAGAAATAAAAAGATTGTTACTGACATGATCCATGTGGACCAATCTTACTGATTTTCCTGTCATGACCTTGGTCGTTAAGCACCAACACGCAGGCGTATCCGTGCCTGTCAGGTCTGGTTTCACTTGTGCTTAGGATGCATTAAAGTCAGAGAAGAAAGCAATGGGTGCTTGTATATTAGTTCTTGCCTTAATTACAAAGCAAATCTTACATTAGTGGGATATTGTATGTCAATTATACTTCACTTACAGGGAAAAGGAATGAAGGAAGTGGCTTTGGATATACTGATGTGAGATACTTCCAAGATATTTTAAGTGAAAAAAAGCAAAGGGTGAAAAGTGTGCACAAATGCCTCCATTCGAATAAAAAAAAGTACAAATGAGAATGTACGTGTGCATATGCCCTTTGGAAAGATACGCAAGGCACTGACCGTGGGGTTGCCTGCGAGGGGGGTGTGGGGCTAGGGACACCAATGGCGGGAAGATGCTTTCCCGCTACCTTTGGGGGTGTTGTGACTTCCGTGCCGTGAGCACATGTTCATTATTGAAAAAATGAGCGCCTAGCCTAATAAGCGGGCGGGTGGGAAGGAAGTGAATGCCACAGGTGGAGACTCGTCTTCCGGAACTGTGGTGCTGAAGGGAGGCATAAAGTCAGGAGGGATCGGGGGGCTCTCCCCAGCCCTTCCCGGCCAAGAGGGTTTAGAAATACTTGTTTTGACATCTGTGTGGAAATGAACGTTCTGTATTTGACCTGTTAAGTTGTAAAACATATTTGCCAAATGCTCTTGCAAACATGTTTGTCCATTGCTTAGAATATTGCCTCGGAGAAGCACCCAGTGGCAGTGACGTGTGTGCAGGCTGCCGGGCGGGGGGCAGAGAGGCCTGACTGGAAATGGGAAAGGAGGGGTGGAGCTGAAGCAAGGGAGGTTGGCCTTGAGGAGGAGAGAAGGATGACTCGGAGGCTTTGGGGGCCTGTGAGCGCAGAGGAAAGGGGCCCTGCCGAGAGGTGAGGGTGGGGGTGTACCGGATGCTGTCGTTCCCACCGCAAGTGATGGACTGCAGGCGTGGTGCAGACACAAGGCAGAAGCTGGAGCTTGTGGGGGCGGGGGGCCCTTGCATGCTCTGTGCCATTGCCTGAAGTGGAATATTTTCAACGACTTTAGGGTAATATGTTCGTGTGGTGATGCCTAGGAGTGAGGAAGAGACAGAAGCAGCAGCAGGGTGCGAGGCCTGTGAAGGGTGTCAAAAGGGTGCCCATTTCAGAGGCTTGCTGCCCTCCGCCCTCTGCCGCTGGACCCGATCCCCAGGCTCATTCCCTGCGCATAAGAACCCAGAGCTGCGGCCCTGGGGTCTGCGGTCTGGGGACACAGCAGTGAGCAAGGGAGACGTGGTCCCCGCTCTTGCCTCGCTGATGACAAAGCGGAAAAGACAGTCATTAAGTGGGTAGCCACAGAATAATGTTGCCATTGCGTTTGTGATAAAGTGGGAAAGGCACAGGGAAGCCTAAGATGATGTAACATCTAATCCACAGCGTCGTCCAGGCTGTGAAAAATTAGGTGGGAGCGTTGTACTTAATGGTGTCAGTGAAGAAACAGAGGGCCCAGTGCTGAGACTGAGAGGCTGGGGGCGGAGCAGGGCTTATGAAGCACAGGAGAAGTCAGTAGCAGTTGCGAGAGAAATGCAATACGGAGTTGACAAAAGCAACGGTCATTTGGGGCTGAGACCATGACGATGCCAAGCCTCTGTATCAGCGCCGAACAAACCCAGAGCAGAGCAGAGGCCACGGGTTGGTGTTGGGGGTAATTGGGTGTGCTGGTCAGGGTTCTCCAGAGAAACGACCAATAGGATATATAGAGATAGTTAGAAGGAGATTTATTACGAGGGATTGGCTCACACAATTTTGGAGGGTGAGAAGCGCCATGATGTCCTATCTGCAAACAGGGACCCAGGAGAGCCGATGGTCACTGCAGTCCTAAAGGCCGGAGAGCCAGGGACGTGAACGTCCACGGGCAGGAGAAGAGGGGTGTCCCAGTTCGAAGTGAAGGCCTGAGTTAACCTTGCCTCCACCTTTGTGTTCTGTTGGGGCCCCAACGGATTGGATGATGCCCACCCTCACTGGGGAGGGCAGACCTTAGTCTACCAATTCAAATGCTGACATCTCCAGAAACACCCTCACAGACCTCCAGGAATGTTGGACCAGCCATCAGGGCATCTCTTATCTGGGTCAGGCTGACACATAAAATGAGTCATCATGCATGAATTAACTAGATGGGGGTGTCCTTTCACAACGTTCATGTAGATTAAGTCACCATGGTATACCCTTTAAATATCTTACAGTTTCTGTGTGTCAGTCATACCTCAACAAAGCTGAAGAGAAATTGAAAAGAAGTAAATGTCAGTGTACCCACTTATTCACGTATGCATGTTCAGCAGGTATCCTATACCCGGCAGCAGCTGGGCAGGGGGGCATTCTGGAGAAGTTGGTAGACAGGCTCCTGGTCTGTCAGACCCGCTGGGCCTTGCTGTCCCAGTCCCTACCCCTCCCCCCCCCCACCCTTTCCTCCTGGTTTTCTTCCTTTCTTTCTATTATTCATCCATTTATCAACATTTATTAACTTCCTGCAATGTGCCAGGCACCCAGAATATAGCTGTATGGATGTATATGACTCCTATTCTGATTTTACGTACAGTTGAGTGGGGGAGACAAACATTACATAAATAACTGTATAAATAATTTTTAATGTAATTATAATTACAATTCAGAGACCCCAAGCAATTTGACTTCTTGTTTTTTCTTAAAAAATTCTGATTCTAAAATCTTACAGGTAAGTTAGAAAATATAGGAATATAACAAGAAAACATAGTCTAAGATTGTCCACCCTCCTGAGATACCTGCATTAACATTTTGATATATTTTCTCCCCCTTCTTTGTCTCCATTTGTGTGTGCGTGTACGTGTGCATGCGTGTGTGCCCACGTGTGTGTGCGTTTGGGGCCATGTTACATGTCCAGTTTTGCTGTTTCCTTTAAATGATCATTAAATAGTGAGAATTTCTCCTATTTTTAAATATTCTTGAAAAGCATATTTTAGGTTTGCCGAACAATTTTTGAGTCATGTACCGTAAATTAACTATTTCTCTCTTTGGACACATTTCAGTTATGTCCTGTGATTTTTGTGTTGGTTTTGGTTTGTTTTTACCCGATGTGATGATGAAAGTGTAAATCTTTGTCACATTTCTGATCATCAGTCTGACTTACAGAATTGGAGTCAGTGGCTGAAAGGATGTAGATATTTTGGACCCTGTTAGTTAGACCAAGCCAGTGGGTGGTCAGTCCTGACAAGGGGAACAGCAGCCAACCTCTGGCAGATTTTGCAGGATGCATGGAAGGAGGGCTGACAGGTAGTCAGACTGGAAACTGCAGCTACAGACCTGGGAGTCTCTGATGATCGCTGGCACTTAGGTTCGTCTGCAATGGGTGTGTATCAGTTGATGGGAATAGTTGCAAAGTGAAAAAGGTGAAATTGGGAAAGTGAATGATTCAGTAGATGGCCTAGAATACTCTCAGGAAAATGATACTTGGATCTTGGTGTGGTTAGTGTCCTGGGAAACTTAAAAAAATCCAAATTTCTAGGCCATCTCTTGAGATTCTGATTCTGGAGCTTGGGCCCGGGAATCTACATTTTTACAAATTGCCTTGATAATTCATATTGCCGGGCAAGTTTGTGAAACATTGCACTAGAACAACAGGATTCTTTGTAGCAACACGCAAGCCTTGCTGTGAATCATTTTTTTTAAGTTTATTTTGAGAGAGAGAGAGAGAGAGAGAGAGAGAGAGAGAGAGAGAGAGAGAGGATCCCACACAGGCTCTGCGTTGACAGCCCCAATGTGGGGCTCGATCCCATGAACCATGAGATCACGACCTGAGCCGGAGTCAAGAGTTGGATGCTTAACTGACTGAGCCCCCCCAGAAGCCTTGCAAATCATTTCTTTTATGAAAAGTTAACAGACACACGTGCAGACATACAAGCACACCCTGTAATGATAGGCATTTCACTGCTCTGGTCTCTCTGCGTCTTGCTCATCAGCCAAACTCTGCAACTGTTTCAGTAGGCAGATCCTTCACCCAAGAAAGCAGGCCCAGAGGTGGCTGTTCGGCATGTTAGAGTCCGAGGGACACTGTGCCATGCAGCTTTTCTGTAGTACTGTGGAACTCACACTTTCCTGATGACGAAGAATATTACCGGCACATGATCTTAGACTCGTTAGAACCTAGCTCTCTTCTAAGGCAGTGTGGTCTGTTCTAGCCGCTTCACACAAATCAAATGGTGTTTCCCTCAAAGAGCCTGCATTCCAAACATACCTGTGGGAAGACAGGAAATTGATTCTGTCCTTAGAGTAGGACTTAATTATTCCTTTTCATGATTAGGGAAATTACTCAAAATGCCTGCTTGTTGTGATACGTCACGTAAATACCGAAGAATATAAGTCAGCGGGGTAAGTCTCCCAAATGCTACTTTCTGTAGACAATTACAAGCATTTTGTCACATGTCCACTCTCTTTATATATGTTGTTGTTATTGAGATCCTACTTGATCAACTTTTGTAAACATTTTCAAACTAAGATTGTATTGTAGACATTTTCATTCATCAATCAAGAACTGGGTAAAAAATCATTTTCATGGCCAAATAATAGTTTGTCATACTTAGATGTGAGGTCTAGACTTAGATGTGAGTATCCTTGCAAAATCAGAGGTATAAAACATGGAGATGTGTTCCAATGCATTATGGGTTTCGACTAAGTGTATTTAATTGCAGTTTCTGTCATGTATACGCTTCCCGATTTCCTTTGTAAAATGTGTTTATTAATCTGAGTAATATAAACAGAGAAGCAGATATGAGGCAGTAGCCAGTATATGCAGTGGGGACACTGTGGAAGATTGGCACTAACCCCCAGACGTTACCACTGAAATTGCCTTCTCTTGGTTCTTCGGTGACAGCCCCGTTATCAAAGCTAACGGACGGTTTCCACTTTTTACCTCAATTGCCTTCTGCAGTATCTCGAACCGTTGCCGCTTTCACCTTTCCCACATATCTCTTCTGACTTCTCAACATTATTCTTTTGTGTGTCTTCCTTTGTTTCTCTCCATTACTTTCCTGACTTGTCGCCAAAATGTTGGTGTCCGTGCGCATTCTCAATTTGACCCTCCTTTTTCCATTCTGACCAGTCTCCCCGGGTTCTTCCTTCTTGCTCTCATGTCCTTAACTGCCTCTTGGGGACACAAAGGCCTCAGTCACATCCTACCCTCTTCTCTGTGCCTTGGGACTCACAAATAACACGTGCCTTTCATTGTGGTCCTGGTTCCAATCCATCCTCTTGGCCAGCCTTCTCACTGCAGATGCCTCAGGTAACAGGATCTCTGTTTATGCAGATTGTACGACAGGCCCACACATTGGCTGAGCCTGACTCCTTGGGGGCATAGACAGCGAGTGAGTGAAGATCAAATGACTGATGGGATCACAGGCCAGTGATGATGAAAATCCTCCCTCACTGATTCCAGGGTAATTCTTACTTTCTTGACCTAGGACTGGGTGTTGATGCTCCGAAATATGTAGCCCAACTTTCTTTTTCTCAGAGAGCATACTTTTCTCTCTTCCTTTGCATCGTCATCTGGATTTAAGGGTATTCAAAAATTCTTCCTTCCCAGGTGCTAACTTATAAAACAACATTAAATACGTTATTTTGTATTTAATACAAAATAACAGATTTAATTATTTCATAACATTGATTGTCTAATTTTTATATTAAATAGTTTATTGAATTTAGTCTAATTGTTTATTGGAGACTGAAATGTAATTATAAAAACTGATTCACTGTAAATGAGGGGCTTTTCATTGTTTGTGATACCACAGGGTGTCGACACCAGTAGCTAGGAGACTTCTAATACTTACCGTTGCAATTCCTAAAAGAAAACATAAATAACATGGCATGTGCAATAAATTCCTGTTGTATATAGAACAGCTGCGCTGACTGAAGCTATAGTTTAGAAATCCTCTGAGGACCTTGAAGCGATGTATTCTCTCTGGTTTTTGAATAAGAATTGCAATGTGAAAGAAACCTTTTATTTTCTAGATTTTCTTTCTCTAGCTGTCTTTGACCAACTCTGATAACAAAGCCAGGTGGACTGAATGAAGGGAACGTCAACCATTCCTTGTTAGGTTCTTTCTGTTACCTTTGGAAAATAGCAATAGTGATTTTGTACAAGGTGGTTTTTAAATTGCGTGTCTGTTAATTGTGAGAAAAGCCACGATACTGAAATTTGTGTCGTGCTAATTACTCCTTCCTTTCTTTCTGCTGTAATTCACAGTGTGTCCCTAGGGTGTCAGTCACTGATTTGGAACTTCTGGCTCTGCTTTTCCTCAGCAGTTGGG
This sequence comes from Panthera uncia, assembly GCF_023721935.1. NCBI lineage: Eukaryota > Metazoa > Chordata > Mammalia > Carnivora > Felidae > Panthera > Panthera uncia. The sequence goes on along the minus strand of NC_064815.1, from coordinate 31,303,112 downwards.
CTTCATCTTCATCTAATGGAATCGAGTGCTACTTGGCTAATGATACGGAGAACTGCTCTCCTGCTTTGTTGCATTAAGTGTTGACCTGAGATCTTAAAAAAGTTCTGTTTTTCCTTCCTAAGGCTACATGATATTCACATACTTGAAATCCATGCTTTTTCTTTTTTTTTTTAAATATTTTTTTAATGCTTATTTATTTTTTAGAGAGACAGAGACAGGGTGCAAGTGGGTTAGGAGCAGAGAGAGAGAGAGAGGGAGACACAGAATCCCAAGCAGGCTTCTGCTGACAGCTGTCTGTGCTGACAGCTCAGAGCCTGACTTGGGACTCGAACTCCACGAGCTGTGAGATCATGACCTGAGCTGAAGTCGGACACTCAACTGACTGAGCCACCCAGGCGCCCCATACTTTTTTTTTTTTTTTAACTTTTTAAGGTTTATTTAGTTTTGAGAGAAAGAGACCGTGTGTGACCCGAAGATGGGCAGAGAGAGAGAGGGGGACACAGAATCCGAAACAGGCTCCAGGCTCTCAGCTGTCAGCACAGAGCCCGACACAGGGCCCCAACTCACGAGCTGTGAGATCATGACCTGAGCCCAAGTCGGACACCCAACTGGCTGAGCCCCCCAGGTGCCCCTCCACCCTTTCTCTTAAATGATTGTTGGCTTCTTAATATGCCCCGTACATATGCCCCTTTCTCAGTCGTTCCCTTCTGCCCTAAGCTAACAGATGAGGCAGCTAGGTTTTGTTCTTCTGAACTTGGTGTAAGTTCATAATGTATTCATTGCTTCTTCCTACTTCACTCCTATGTAGGTTTTTGTGTTGTTGTTCCTCTGGCGTTTCCATGTGCTAATGATCCTTGAATGTTATTTTGCTGATCATTAGTCTGTGGAAAAGAAAGAAAAACTGTTGAAAGAATCTTCTCAATTCATGCCTCTGGAGAGATGGAGTGGACATACTTTTCCCCGTTCCTCCCTTCAGAGTACAGCTAAAGTCCCTGAACATTCTGTACGAAAAACATGTATGACAAGACTCTGAATGGTGGAGAGGAGGAGGCAGGCTGCCTAGGGGCCTTGAGACTCCATGAACGACACACGGTGGATTCCCCGAGATTATTCTTCGCCTCATATTTATTAGCCAGGATGCCAGAGAAGCCAAAAGCCCAGATGCCGACAGGCACAGGAAAAAAAAGCCTCCAAGAAACCCTGCTCTCTCTAGCTAAAGGACCATAGCAAGGGAGCGGCCTAGCAAGACGGAAACCTTTTCGACACTAACCGCCTTACTGCAGCGAAGGCCAAGTGAGGAGTCGAGACTCCAGTCCTGCTGACAGGCTGCCATGAGGTTCTCCATCCCCCACCCCTGACCAGAGCGCTAAAAAAGAAGTTGAGTGTGCAGCCAAGGCTTACATCCGTGTGGGGTGTAATGAGTTCCCTCCCTGTTTCAGAGGAGACCATGTGGGGAGCCTGGACTTTTGCTCACTCACACTTGGTGCTGTCACAGTGCCCTTCGCTCTTCTCACTGGGTCACGTCAGAGGAGGCCGAGGAGACTTTCACTTGCACCATTGGTAACAAGGCTCCCCCCCCCCCAACAGTGTTAGGTATCAGCAGAGCCCGAACCCCCACCCCAACCCAGCCCTAATGAGGAGCCCACCACCCCCACACCTGCAATCCAGTGCAGGCCAGGTAGGAATCTTAGATTTCCACTCCCATCTGACAGTATTGAGGGCAAGGCTACCCTTCATCTACCAAAGCGGTGACAGAAGAGGCTGGCTAAGGTTAGAGGAGTGAAGGAGCGTCCAGAATCTCCCAGCATGATATTCGAGATGCCGAGGTTTTCATTGAAAATCAGTGACCATACAAGAACCAGGAATATCTCCACTTGAATGACAGCAGGGTCAACAGACACTGACATGACACAGATTTTAGAAATATCTGACCAGCATTTTAAAGCAACATTCATAAAAGTGCTTCAGTGAGCAGTTACAAACACACTAGAAATAAAGAGGGAGGGGGGAGAAGGTCACATGAAAGTCTCAGCAAAGAAATACGAGAGAGGAAGTAGTACAGAATGAACATTTTAGAACTGAAAAACAGAATAATTTAAATTAAAAGGCATTTCAGTGGATAGGCTTAACAGCATAAAGGAGAGGAGAGGAGAAAAGAATCCAGGAATTGGAAGATAGAAATAGAACAACATAGAAAATAGACCAGAACAAAAACCCAAAATGAGAGCCCCAGAGACTACTGGGAATACAACAACAACAACAAAAAATGTAACATTTGTGTCATCTGGATCAGAGAAGGAGAGAAGGAAGAGGGGTGGGGTTAAAAAAGTATTCAAATAAATGATGCTTGAAAGTTTTCAAATTTGGCACAACACATAAACCTACAATTTAAGAAGCTGAGTGAATTACGAATAGCATAAATCCAAAAAAATACACACCAAGAAACATAATAAGCTTCTGAAACTAAAGAAAAGGTCTTGAGAGCGGCCAAGGAGAACAGCACCTTACGTGTAGGGGAAAAACTGTGATGAGATTTCTCATTAGAAACCATGGAGATTATAAGAAGGTGGCGGAACATTTTTCAAATACTGAAAGAAAAGAACTGTCAACCATTAATTCTATATTAGGTAAAACTATCTTTCAGGAATGAAGGGAAAGTTAAGCCATTTTCAGATGAAGGAAAAATAAGAGTGTGTATTGCTATAATGCTTACCATTAAAGAGTAGCTAACGTAAGCACTCCGAAAACAAGAAACGATAAAGGGAGAAAAAGGGATTGGGCGGAATCTTAGAATATCAGGAAGAAATAGCAGAGCAAAATGGATAAATACAATAGACTTCTCTTTCCATGGGACTTTTCTTTTTTCCTTTGAGTGTAGTTGACCCACGATGTTACATTATGTTCAAGTGTAAAACATAGTAATTCAGCAAGTTCGTACATTATGCTCTGTTGACCACAAGTGTAGCTGCCAACTGTCATCATACTAGCTTTACGACATCGTTGGCTCTACTCCCCATGCTGTGCCTTATACATTTCATAACGGGAAGCCTGTACCTCCCACTCTCCACCCATTTTTCCCACCCCTAGATCCCCTCTCCACTGGCAACCACCACTCTGTTCCCTGTATTAACTGGGTTGATTCTGCCTTTTGTTTATTCATTTTTTTTAGATTCCACATATGAGTGAAATCATATGGTATTATCTTTCTCAGCCTGATTTATTTCACTTCGCATTATACCCTCTAGATCCATCCATGTTGTCAAAAATGGCAAGATTTCTTCCTTTTTATGGTTGTGTAATATTCCTGTGTCTGTGTGTAACAACTTCTTTATACATTTATCGGTGGACACTTAGGTTGTTTCCATATCTTGGGTATTATAAATAATGCTGCAGTAAACATAGGGGTGCATACATTTTTTCAAATTAGTGTTTTTAATCTTCTTTGGATAAATAATAATGGAATTATTGGATCATATGGTATTTCTATTTTTAATTTTTTGAGGAATCTCCATACTGATTTTCACAGTGGCTGTGCCAGTTTGCATTCCCACCAGTGGTGTATGAGGGTTCCTTTTTCTCCACATCCCTACCAACACTTATTTCTTGTCTTTTTTACGTTAGCCATCTAACAGGTATAAGGTGATATCTCATTGTAGTTTTGATTTGTGTTTCCCCAATGACTAGTGATATTGAACATCTTTTCATGTTTCGTGGCCATCTGTATGTCTTTGGAAAAATGCCTTTTCATGTCCTCTGCCCATTTTTAAATGTTTATTTTTCTTAATGTTTATTTTATTTATTTTTGAGAGAGAGAGAGAAAGCACCAGCAGGGGAGAGGCAGAGAGAGAGGGAGAAAGTCAATCCCAAGCAGGCTTCACACTGTCAGATCAGAGCCCGACATAGAGCTTGAACTCATGAACCATGAGATCATGACCTGAGACAAAATCAAGAGTCGAGTGCTTAACTGACTGAGCCACCCAGGCACCCCAGGTCCTCTGCTCATTTTTAAAAAGTATTGTTTGGAGCGCCTGGGTGGCTCAGTCGGTTGGGCGTCCGACTTTGGCTCAGGTCATGATCTTGCGGTCCGTGAGTTCAAGCCCCGCGTCGGGCTCTGTGCTGACAGCTCAGAGCCTGGAACCTATTTCAGATTCTGTGTTTCCCTCTCTCTCTGACCCTCCCCTGTTCATGCTCTGTCTCTCTCTGTCTCAAAAATAAATAAACGTTAAAAAAAATTTTTTTTAAAGTATTGTTTGTTTTTAGCATTGAGTTAAGCTCTTTATATAGTTTGGATATTAACCTCTTTTTGGATATATCATTTGCAAATATCTCCTTTAATAGGTTGCCTTTGCTTTGCTGATGATTTCCTTTGCTGTGCAAAAACTTTATATTTTGATATAGTCCCCATAGTTCATTTTTGCTTTTGTTTTCCTTACCTTAGGAGACCTATCTGGAAAAAAATGTTACAACAGCTGGTATCAGAGAAATTACTGCCTGTGTTCTCGTCTAGGGTTTTTATGGTTTCAGGTCTTACATTTAGTTCTTCAAATGCGTTTTGAGTTAATGTTTGTGTAAAGTGTTACAAAGTGGTCCAGTTTCATGTTTTTACATGTAGCTGTCCAGTTTTCCCAGCAAGACTGTTCCCAGAAAAGATTGAAGAGACTGTCTTTTCCACGCTGTATATTCTTTCCTCCTTTGTCATAGTTTAATTGACCATATAATCACGTATTTATTTCTGGGCACTCTTTTTTTTTCCTGTTGATCTAGTATCTGTTTTTGTGCCAGTACAAGCTGTTTTGATTATTACAGTTTTGTAGTATATCTTGAAATCTAGGATTGTGATAATTCCAGCTTTGTTTTTCTTTCTCAAGAATGCTTTGGCTACTCCGGGTCTTTTGCGGTTCCATATGAACTTTAGTATTATTTGTTCTAGTTTTGTGAAAAATGCTGTTGGTATTTTGATAGGGTTTGGCACTGAATCTGTAGATTGCTGTAGAAAATTTTGAGAGTATTAATTCTTCCAGTCCATGAGCATGGTATACCTTTCCGTTTGTTTGTGTCATCTTCGGTATTCTTCATCATTGTTTTTTTGTTGTCAGAGTCCAGGTCTTTTACCTCTTTGGTTAATTTTATTCCTAGGTACTTTATTTATTCTTTTTGGTACAGTTGTAAATGATACTGTTTTCTTAATCACTCTTACTGCTTTTTTTGAATATATAGAAATGGTACTGATTTCTGGATATTAATTTTGTATCGTTCAATTTTACTGAACTCATTACTTCTAGTAGTCTTTTCGTGGGGTCTGTTGGATTTTCTTTTTTTTTTTTTTTTTTTTTTAGATTTTTTTTTCAACGTTTTTTATTTATTTTTGGGACAGAGAGAGACAGAGCGTGAACGGAGGAGGGGCAGAGAGAGAGGGAGACACAGAATCGGAAACAGGCTCCAGGCTCCGAGCCATCAGCCCAGAGCCTGACGCGGGGCTCGAACTCACGGACCGCGAGATCGTGACCTGGCTGAAGTCGGACGCTTAACCGACTGCGCCACCCAGGCGCCCCTGTTGGATTTTCTATGTATAATATCATGTCATCTGCTAATAGTGACAGTTTAACTTCTTCTTTACCAACATGGATGCCTCTTATTTCTGTCTCTTCTCTGATTGCTGTGGCTAGGACGTCCAGTACTCTGTTGAATCAAAATGGTGAGGAGGAGCTTCCTTGTCTTGTTCTTGATCTTAGAGGAAAAGCTGTCAGTATTTCTTACCATGGGGGTTGGATGTTAGCTACAGGCTTTCCACATATGGCCTTTATTGAGTTGAGGTATGTTCTCTCTAAGTTCACTTTGTTGACAGTTTTTTTTTTCATGCGTGGATGTCGAATTCTGTCAAATGCGTTTTCTGCATCTGTTGAGATGGTCATATGATTTTCATCCTTAGTTTTGTGATGTGGTGTATCACGTTGATTTGCAAATATTGTACCTTCCTTGGATCCCTGGGATAAATTTCACTTGATCCTGGTGAATGATCTTTTTGTATGTGGTTTGCTTATATTTTGTTGAGGACTTCTTCATCTGTGTTCATCAGGGATATTGGCCAGTACATTTCTTTTCTTGTGGTGCTTTTGTCTGGTTTTGGTATCCGGGTAATGCTGGCCTCATAGGATATATTTTGGAAGTTTTCTTCCTCTTCTGTTTTCTGGAATAGTTTGAGCATCCTTGTGAATTATCTAAATTATGTTTAATGGTTGGAGGAAAAAGTATAACACTGCAAAATGCTTATAGGCAAGGTAGGGGAAATGTTTACAACAAACATTATACATGGGGTAGGATAAGGAATTTAAAGTGAGGTAAGGTTTCTGTACTTCACTCAAACTGGTAAAATGTTGACTATAATACACCATGATAAGTTAAGTGGATAAAATGTAAGACATAGAACAACCAATAAATAGCTATACAAAACAATACACTCAAAAACACTACATACATCAAAATAAATTTCCAAAAATATTCAAGTAACATTTAAGGGGGCAGAAAAAGAAATCAGAGAAAAATTTTAAAACACAGAGAAAACAAACAGCAAACAAAAAATAAATGGTGGCTTAAGCCCTGAAATATCCATGATTACAGTAAGTATAAATGGTTAAGATATACCCGTGAAAAGACAAAGAATTGGTAGTGTAATAAAAAAAAAAAAAGGTCGTGACCCAATTATATAGTTTACAATAAACTAACTTAAAAATAATTATGTAGGTACATTGAAAGTAAAAGGACCTAAAAGATAGGCCGTACACACATAAATCAAAAGAATTCAGGACTGGCTAGATTAATATCTGCTAAAATAGAGTTTAGAGCAATGAAGATTACTGAAGACAAAGACATAATAAAGGGCCAGTCTACCAGGATGAGAGAGCAGTTCTAAATATGTATAACCATAGAGTAGCAAAATACGTGAAATAAACCTGATGGAAATGAAAGAAATCATGGTCCACGCTTCCATTTGGAGACCCAAATATTAGCCTTCTCTCAGTATTAGATAGAGCAACTAGTCAGGAAGTCAGCAAGGATTTGAATAACTCGGCCACACCATCAACCAGCAGGCTCTAATTGGTATTTATTTATAGTACTCTTCACTCAGCAACAGTTGAGGATGCATTCTTTTCAGCTCTCGTTAAACACATACCAAAACAGTCATTGTGCCAGGCCAAAAAGAAACCTTAACTAAGCATTTTAAATAACTGAAATCATACAGAGTGTGTTCTCTCACCACAGTGGAATCAAATCAGACATTAATAACAGAAAGATAGCAAAAAAATGTCCAAACACTTGGAAACAATATACTTCAAAATATCCATGGGTCAAAGAAAGTACAAAACAAGTACTTTCAATGAAAATTAAAACATAACATAATGTACTTTGTGGGACACACCTAAAGCAGATTGAGGGAAGTTTATAGTATTAACTTCTTACATCAGAAAGGGAAGAAAAATTTCAAATCCACCAAAGCTCTGACATTAAGACACGAGAAAAACAAGAGCAAAGTAAACCCAATGCAAGCAGAAGGAAGGAAAAGAACAAAGAAGGAAAGCAATGAAGTTGAAAACAGAAAAATAGAACAAATCAATGTAAGAAAAAGCTAATTAAAAAACTCAATAAAATAGACCTCTAATGAAACCGACAGATGAGGGCACAGATTACCAATATCTGGACTGAAATGGGATGGCTCTACAGGCAGTGCAGACATCAAGAGGAAAATAAGGGACCACTATGAATCACCCTGCATGCATAAATGTGACAGTTTAGATGAAATCAATCAGTTCCCCAGGAAGCACAAACTACTACAACTCACCCAGTAAGAACTAAACACTTTGAAAAGCCCTATAACTAGTAAGGAAATTGATTTCATAATTTTAATTTTTTTTAATATTTATTTTTTGGAGAGAGGGACAGAGTATGCGTGGGGCAAGGGCAGAGAGACATGGAGACACAGAATCCAAAGCAGGCTCCAGGCTCTGAGCCATCAGCACAGAGCCCGCCATGGGGCTCGAACTTAACGGCATGTGAGATCATGATCTGAGCCAAAGTCAGATGCTTAACCGACTGAGCCACCCAGGTGCCCCAATTTCATAATTTTAAACCTTCCTAAAAAGAAATCTCCAGGCCAAGATAGTTCTACTGGAGATTTATACCAAACTGTAAAACAAAGTAAAACAAAAACAAACAAGCAAACTGACCGCCCCCCCCATACGCACACACAGCAGTTCTGCCCAGTCTCTTCCAGAAAATAGCAGAGGGTGAAATGCTCGTCAATTAATTTTATGAATCAGTAGTATTATTTTGATACCCAAACCAGAAAAAAGCATACACAAATACACATATATAAAAGAAAATTACAGACCAATATCCCTTATAAATATGAACGTGAAAGCCTTAAGAAATTGTTAGCAAATAGAATTCAACAATATTATCTAAAAGAATTATACATCATGATCACATGGGATTTATGCCGGTTATATAGGGCTGCCTCACTGTTCAAAATCAATCAGTGCAATCAAGCATGCTTGCAGCCTAAAGAAGAAAAATCATGTGATCATATCAATTGATGCAGAAAAATTCTTTGACAAAATTCAAACCCATTCCTAAAAAATCTCAGTAAACTAGGAATAGAGAGAACTTTCTCAACTTGATAAGTAACATGTACAAAAACTATGGCTCACATCCTATTCAGTGGTGACATACTGAGTGCTTCCCCCCGGGCTTGGTCACAAGGCAAGGATGTCCACTCTCACAGCCCCCCTTCACCATTGTACTGGGATTCTAGCCAGCTCGATAGTGGGAAAAAGAAAGAAATACAAGGCATACAGATAGGAACGGAAGAACAATAACTTTGCATCTGCTGTTGACATGATGGTCTACCTAGAAACTTTCAAGGAGTCTTCAAAATAAAACTCTGAATAAGTTTAGTGAGGTTCTAAGATACAAGATCAACATACAAAAATCAACCACATTTCTATATAGTAATGATGAACATGTGGAAATTGAAATATAAACACAATACTTTTTACAATTGCTTTAAAAATGAATAATTTGGTGTACATTTAAGAAAATAAGTTCAGGGCCTGATGCCGAACACAATAAATTACCAATGAGAGAAGTCAAAATCTGAATATATGGGGAGACGTGGCATTTTTGTGGAGTAACAGAAATCCGTTTCCCCCCAAATGATGTGTAGGTTTAATACAATTCCTCTCAAAATCCTAGGAAGATCTTTTTGTAGGTATAGAAAAGATGATTCTCAAATTTATGTGGAAAAGCAAAGGAGCCGAATCAATGTTGAAAAAGAAGGATAAAGCGGGAGAATTCAGTCTACCCAATTTGCATTCTTACTAGATAGCTAAAGTCAGAAAGGCTCTGTGGTACTGGCATAGGGACAGACATGTAGATCAATGGGACAGAACAGAGAGCCCAGAAATAGAGCCACACAGGTACAGCCAACCGATTTTTGACAAAGGTACAAAGAGATTCAATGAAGGAAGAATAATGGTCTTTTCAGCAAGTGGTGCCAGAGTGATTGAACATCCATAGGCAAGAAAATAAACCTTGACCTAAACGCTATTCCCGCTACAAAAATTAACTCCAAATGTTGGATTAAATGTTAAATGTAAAATGATTAAACTTTCAGAAGAAAACATAAGAGAAAATCTCCGGGGTTTAGGATTTGGCAAAGAGTTCTTAGGCGGGCCACCAGAGGCACGGTCCATAAAAGAAAAAAGCAATAAAATGAGATTCTTCATATTTTAAAACTTCAGCTCTGCTGAAGAGCCTGTCAGGGAATGAAAAGACCAGCTATAGACTGTAATGCAATATTTGCCAGCCACATATTTGACAAACCACTCATGTTCAGGGCACATGGAGGCCTCTCGAAATTTCAAGAAAACATCGAATTATAAAATGGGCCAAAGACACAAGGAGACATTTCATGAGAGAGGATATGCAGACAGCAAATAAGCACATGAAGACATGTCCGACCCTCCTGCCGTCGGAGAACTATAAGTCACAACCATGGGGAGGCACGTCGAAGTCGCTCCAAGAACGTCTGAAATAAAAAGGAGTGACAATACCAAATGGCCCTGAGGATCTGGAGAAACTGGGCCGATCATACATTGCTAGTGGCAAGGTCAAATACTCTGGCCACTGTCGAAAGTAATTTGACAGTTTCTTTAAAACAAACAAACAACTGAACATACACTGATGGTAAGACTTAGCAGTTCATCCCAGACAAATGAAGACCCGTGTCCACACAGGACGTGCACCTGGTTGTTCACAGAAGCAGAGTGTGTACTGGCTGAAAATTGGAACTCGCCTGTGCATTCTTCAGTGGCTGACGATTGAACAAAGTGTAGGGCGTCTGTCCCAGAGAATGCTAGTCTGCATCGTAAAGGAATGAACCATTAACAGGGTGACCTCTTGGTTGGATCTCAGGGGAGTTATCCTGAATGGGAAGAGGCTTGTCGCAAAGGTCACATGCTGCAAGATTCTGTTTACATAACATTCTTGAAATGACAATATTACAACAATAGCCAAATTATGGAAAGATCCCAAATGTCCATCAACTGATGGATGGATAAAGAAGACGTGGTTTATGTATACAATGGAATCCTATTTGGCGATGAGAAAGAATGAAATCATAGAATCATCTTAAGTGCAGTAGGATTTTCATCATATTGCACCTAAGAAGTGTCCGTTAGAAGAATCTGGGTGACAGGCGCACAGGTTTTCTCTGTACCATTTTTCTAACTCCCTGTGCATCTATAATTATTTCAAAATAAAGTGTTTTGTCTTTAAAAAGCAGTCTTCTTAGATGTTTTGGTGAGAATTGTCCCCCATCCCAAGCCTGGTGCCTTGGTCGCTGCCTCGTTGTGTGTAGTTTTGTTGTGCTGGTTGATTTGCATCAACACATGGCTACTTTGTGGGATGAACTCAGCTTCTAAGATCAAAGGCAAATCTGACTCACTAGAGTTGACAAGGGTTAGAAATTCCAGGTTTTCTCCTCTCAATGCTTGCCTACCGGAACCTTGGTGACCAGCTCGACTGCAAGCACCAGGGAACGAAGGTGTGCCGGACCGCCTCAGACTTCCATGTTCTCTGCCTTTTTGTAGTTTTGTTATCCCTGGGTAACTTATTTTGAAATTATTTGATATACTATTTGACTTCAGAGAAAGAGATTTCGTTAAAACTCTAAACATTTCTTACTGAACTTTAGAGACTGCTTACAATGTATTCTACATTCTCAATCCCTTCAGGACAGACAGGCAATTGATGTTTGTCTGTCTTTTCAGTGACAGATTCTGTGATGCTTACAGCCAGTGGTGTGCTCTAATGAATTGTTCTGTTGTTTCCTGTGTTTGCGATCTTGCCTTTCCACCTGGGTTTCTCACAAGACGGGGCATGAGCAGTAGCCCTGCACGACCAGCTCGATGCTGGATCATCACATACTGGAAGCGCGGGAACGCGTTTGTTCACTGGTCGTTCAGTTATCTCCTGCCATTTTATTTATTTATTTATTTTTCAACGTTTTGTATTTATTTTGGGGACAGAGAGAGACAGAGCATGAACGGGGGAGGGGCAGAGAGAGAGGGAGACACAGAATCGGAAACAGGCTCCAGGCTCCGAGCCGTCGGCCCAGAGCCCGACGCGGGGCTCGAACCCACGGACCGCGAGATCGTGACCTGGCTGAAGTCGGACGCTTGACCGACTGCGCCACCCAGGCGCCCCCTCATGCCATTTTAATGAGGCCAGAAAAACACCCATTGCTCAAGTAGAATTGTTTTTTTTATTAAAGTCCACATGCTGGAATTATTTAGGACAGAGCTCTGATTGGAGTTGTTGCTAGCTGTGATATGAGAACAGTCTGTCTCAGTCCTTCACAGTAGTTGTTCGGTCCATAGTTTTGCATGAACAGTCTTCACTCACCTCCTGTCTCCTCTCAAATGTTAAACAGAACAATGGTCTCAGGCAGACAGGTGGGGTGCTTGCACACCCCACGTTAACCGCGGCTGTGCTAGTGCTTGGACGGGAGGGGCTCCCGGCTCACCGAGAAAGCAACAGAGAGGCTGATGGACCGATAGTCTCAGCAGCCGACCTTCATCTACGTCTCGGGAAGTGTCCCAGGAATGTTTGCACTGGCATTTGATTATTTCTGCCTTCAGATTGCCTTATACGGTTATCTAGCATACTGAACGCTGTATCGCTAATATGTACCCGGCTGATACCTTTATCACTGTGGCTTCGTGTAGTAATAGAGAGATTTGTCTCTAAAATATAAAGCATATTTGAAAGCTATTCTTTTACACTCATGTCATTTTCAGACTTTAAAATTAAATTTTACTTCCAGAGAACTCTCAGCAGGTGCTTTTGTGATCTCATCAACTATAATTTGATAGCAGTTTTTATTGTTCAGAAGCTAGAATAGCTTTGTGTCCAAAAGTTCGAATTATGAATTTAAGGAAGTTGATATGCTGTCTCCTTTATCATAGGAAATGGTATGATTTGACTTTTTTGGACAACATAAAAATATTTCTAAATAGTTTTTTAAATTTTCTTTTTTTTTTCTTTTAAGTTGAAAATGTTCTCCATTAACTTAGGAGACTGTAGTCTCCCTCACCTTTGCTGAGGACTCATTTATTTTGTCATCAAATACTCATTCAGTTCTGGGCTTACACTTCAGGGATGCATCAGATATCAGACAGATAAGACCTGACTTCATATGATTTACATGGGGGCAGACAGGCAGTTAACAAATAAACACTTTGCTAGAAATTATATGAAGGAAAAGGCTTCCTGTAATGAGGTGGTGGGTTACTTGGCATGTGGTCAAGGAAAGCTGCTTCTTGTGTCGGTGACATTCGTGCTGATTCCTGAAGTTTCAGAACGAGCCAGCAAATACCTGGGGTTTGAGCGTTTCAGGCCACGGAGGTACCTGGCAAGTTCAAAGACCCCCAAGCAGAACAGCTGAGTTTACTGCACAAGCAGGAGGAAGTGAGTTGGGAGCGTGATAAGTCAGGGCAAGAGTCCCGGCGGCAGGGATGGCGAAAAGCAGGGACCGGACCCTTTGGGGCCCTTTGGACCATTTATGTCATTTGGAATTCAATCCTGAGCACAGTGCTTACTCTGAGCTTCCTCAGGCCCGGTCCTGTGCACTTGGCTGCTGTGTGAGGCAGAGGCCTGGGGCGGGACGGGCATGCCTGACCCTCCGGGAGACTTCTCTCGGGCTGCTGTCCACCTGGGCCAGTTACTTAGTCTCTGGAAAGCTCAGTTTCCTTCTCTGTGGTTGAGATTAATGACAGTATCTACGTAAGAAGGTTGTTGTGAGGGTTCTGTGAAAAAATGTGTGTGAAAGACTTCCGTTTGGGATAAAACAGGTGCTCAGTGATGTCCTAACAATAATTGCCACCCGCCCCCCCCCCCCCCCCCCCTTGTTCTTAAGGGGGGGGAGAATTCGCTGGGTTCGTTGTCTACACGGCAGTGGGCACATAAGCAGATGTGCAGTAGTTCCCTTGTGGACACACACACCGCGAGGAGTACACCTGCCCACCAGGGAAAATTGGTTCAGGGGGAAAGGGTCAGAAAAGGTTACAGAGAGAGTGGAGTCTCCCTGTGGCTGAATATGCAGCGAGTGGCCCCGTGAAGGGCCCGGGGGCCTCCCAACATCTCCCCTTTGTTCGTACGGCTCGTTCGCTCTTTGTGTTAGAACATTTCGAGAAGCCTCTGAGAAGGTGCAGACCCACACACTTGGGCACCTAGGATACGGATTGTTGTGTCAGCCCCAAGCCCGTCTGAAGGGGAGAGAGACAACCGAGGGGACGCCTGTGCAGCTAGGGGACCCCTGCTGCCACCTGGGCCGTGGCAGGAGTCCGCCCAGGGACCGGGGGATCTCAGGCAGGGAGAGGCCGCAGAGGGTGCGGGGAACCCCCCGCGAGCCGGGCAGTGGGAGCGCACCCCTGACTTAAACACCTGCTTCAAAGCTGCGTCTGTCTGCTCAGCAAAGCCACTGATGGTGGAGACGTTGTCTTCCTCCATTGGGATAAGACAGAGTGACATTTTACTTCAAAATCATTTGGGAACCGAGGCCTGAGGCTCCATGTAAAGTACGATTGTGGTTGTTTGTCTCTCCATGCCACGAGAAATCTGGTTCTGAGAGAGAGAGAGAGAGAGAGAGAGAGAGAGAGGGAGAGAAAGGGAGCGTGGGAGGGAGAGAGGGAGGGAGGTTGGTTTCCACACATTGAAAGTGAGAAAGGGTTTGGAGAGGGAAGGACTATATCACACTTGTCTGCTTTCCCTCCAGAATCTCGGCGGCGGTCATTCTCATGATCTTAGACATCCCCTACTTCTTTCTCCCAACGCGGTCTTTCATCATTGAACTAGGCTTGGTCTAGACTTCGGTATTTGTAACAGAAGGTACAAAAACGAATCTTTTCAAACCCATGTCAACTCTATTAGAATAAGATCCAATCACTCATCAGATACCTTTCCACAGCTTTCTGTCACAATGTTCGATCATTAAGCCACAGAATCTGAACTGGAGTTCTCATCTGGAGAATGTGCTAGCCTTGAAAGCAAACCCCACAATTTAATATTTAGCTAATTATTGTGTAGTATTGCTTATAAGGTGACGTACTCACAGCCCGTCCCTTGCTGATGAGTCGAATACCTGGTTACCACTGCCATCAGGAACATAAATGAGAACCGGGAATCAGCAGAACGGGTTTTACACAGCCACGATAGACGTCACAGTAATTCATGGCTTGATTTAAAAGGGAGAGCTCCTCAGACCCTAATTCAAAGGCCGTTTCATCTCGGTCCACAAATACATTTGAAATGTCAGATCAGAAACAGCGAGAGGCCGGGATACAGACGGCGGCAAAGAGTGAGCCAGCAGCCCGTGGCAGCAGAGCGGACGGAAGAATGCAAAATGTGGAACCGAGGATCACACAGCGCACGCATCTGAAGCCACATCATGAAGGTGTGAATAACCCTGCAGATACGGTGCAGCAGAAACAGCTCTGGACTTTAGATCCAAAGGGTTTTAAAAACCCCCGAACTACAGACAGCTCAGGATCTGCAGGTAGGGCTTTGCTTGCTCCCTCTGTGACCAGACAGTTGCTTAAAATCTCTGGGCCTCAGTTTCCTCATAAAACATGGAGGATAATAATAAGTTTTATAAAAATTAAATGAAATAATATTTAGGAAAAGGGCTTTGGTTCTCTAAAAGCACACTGTGAATGTTAGCTTTTTGAACCCCTTTATCTGCCTTTTGGTGGGCTCTTTAATTTTTGACTAGTCGTTTACCTTCCCGGAGACTTGGTTTCCTCCCAAATTGAGAATGATAACTGTATTCTCTTTCCACATTTCATACCAGTAAGACAGTGCCCTTAAAGGGCTGTGCATTCTGCACACATCATGTAAGTACCTGGGGTCATTATCACGTTACAGAGCAGCATACAGACTGTGGAAATGGCCCTGAGACATCAAGAAAAGGTTAAATGTCATCAGTACATTTTATTTAAGAAGGAAGAGCCCTGCTGTACAGTTAATTCCAGAAAATTTTGTCTAAACAGTGATTCTAAAACATGTTTCCATCCTTGAAGCATCGGGCATTACATATCTGAGAAATTTGCTCTTGTAAGATATCTTCTTTCCCAGTTGTGCTAGAGTGAGCTGTTTTATGTATGTCTCAAACGGGGAGAGGTTCTAATTAAGTGCAAATTATAACGAAATTAATAAATGACACCGTTTTTTAGACTTTAAAACGGGCTTTGAGAGAATGCAGTGTGGGCATAGATTGATTATAATTCTAATCTTTTAGGTTGTTAATCAATATTATGTAGCATTAAAACTCAATTAAATAAAAAATAAATGGAGAATCAAGTAGGGAGAATGCTTATCTCTCAGTTAGTTCAGCCTCTCAGATGATGACTTAAAATCTGTTAAGTGCTAAGACTGTGATTGTCCTTATTGTTCACTATATTCCTAAATAATTGCACAAGTAATTAGCATCAGTTAATGATAGATATTAAACTACACGACTCACAAATATGCTGGATTGTCATAAATTGTCCAATATAATTGCAGACTTAAGGTTTTATTTTACTTTTTGCAGATGAACTACAGACTATAAATGAATTAATGTATGCAATATTACCAAAAATTTTATTAAATTAAAAGCTATTTGACCCAGCGTTTTCTGATCTATCTCCAGCGGAAGAGGGTGGACCCGGTGGGTTTTCCTCCTCAGGTGGCACCAGTCAAGACTGAGTGAGAAGCTACCTTGCACCTGATGGCCCAGAGAAGTTCTGCGGTCCACGGGGCCAGGCACCCCTCACCTCACAGCCAGTGACACAGGGCAGCCCACGGAAGTGCCTTCTGTCCCCACAGACAGTAGTACTAGGGATAGAGCAGGGGCCTCAGCACACCCTACAGAGTGGAGGAGACCTGAATAGCTCTGAAAAATAAATTGTCACTGGAACTACAGACGCAAAAGTAGGCTAGATCCTATCCACGAAACCTAGCATTGCCTGCTAAAATATTTACATAGGATTAGGAGTCTCAGCATGATACCCAGAATGTCTGGGATACAATCGAAAATCACTCACTGTACCTAGAACCAGGAAAACCCTAACCTGAATGAGAAAACGATCAACGGAAGCTTGTGTTGTAATGAACCAGACGTTGGCGTTACCAGACAAGGATTTTAAGGCAGCTTCATAAAAGTGCTTCAACGGCAAATTTTTAAATCTTTTTAAACAAATGAAGAATTGGAAGATCTCAGCTAAGAAGAAATTAGAAAAAAAGAATCAAGAGGAAATTAGAGAATTGAAACATTCCGTAATCAAAATAAGCTGGGTGGATGAGCTCAGTAGCAGAGTGGAGATGACGAGGATAGGATATAGAATATAGAGAACAATGAGGACAGATCAATAGAATTTACTCAGTCTGAACAACAAAGGAAAAATAGAAAGGAAAAAAAGAGAACAGAGCCTCAGGGATCTGTGATGCTGTAACCCAGTATCTCACATTCGAATTGCCAGGACACCAGAAGGAAAGGGGAAGGAGAGTGGGGCTGGAAAGACCTTCAAGGAAATGATGCCCCTAACCTTCCCAGATTGGAAAAAACCCACAAACCTGCAGATTCAAGAAGCTGAGTGAATACCAAAGGAGACAACAGCAAAGAAATCTATTCACGGATGCATCGTACTTAAATTTATAAGTAGTAAAGAAATATTAAAACTCTTCGAGCTGACAAAAGGCACTGCCAGCTGCTAATTCTGTATCTCTGCCTGGCAGAAATGTCCTTCAGAGAACGTGTCATGACAACACCTGTGTTTGAGGCATGACTGAGGGAGGCCTTCCCAACAGGAAGGAAATGAGCAGAGGAGGAGTTTCGGACTGCAGAAAGGAAAGCAGAGCAAAGAGGTAGGTAGGATGAAAGTAAACAAAGCAGACTGTCCTCCTCCTTACGAGTTTCTTACATTATATTTGGAAGTTGAAGAAGATGTTATAATGCTGCATACAGTGGTGCTAAGTGTATGGAGAGGGGATGCTTGAGACATTTCTGTTTGAACCGTGGGGAGAGGAGGGGGCTTCCTCTGCTTCATCTGAAGAGGTGGGGTGCTGACGCAAGTTACCTGTGTCTACTGACATAATTAGAGCAGCCACTGAGAAAACTACGCAAAATGAGATATCAGAAACCACTGTAAATAAAGATGAAACCCCAAAAATCCTTCAGCTAGCCCACAGTAAGGCAACAGAAGAGAACAGAAGAACAAGGCACAAAGTGAATAAGCAGTCTAAATACACTGATTAAGAGACCAAGATTGGCAGGGAAGATTCGAAAAACTATGCAACTACAAAAGCCACTTCAAACATAATGATGTACGTGCAGGTTGAAAGCAGCACGCGGAGAGTTGTATTGCCCAAGCACTAATTTAGGAAAAAGCAGCCCTGGCTACATTCATATCTGATGAAAGAGACTTCAGACCAAAGACAACCACAAAGGGAAGAACCGGCCACTATTTAAGGATGGATGGATGACTCCACCACAATGACATAGGCTTCCCCATTCTGTGTCTAACATCACCTCTTCGAGCACAGGAAACAGAGACTGACCTGAGACAGAGGCACAGCACAGTTCTGTTTGGGGACTTTACCAGTTGACAGAAACAGTCAATGACAAGGATATGGAAGGACCGAACAACACCGCCAACCAGCAGGATCTAATTGACAGGTATAGGACAACTCTACCCAATACACATTCTTTTAAGGGGCCGTGGGACATTCTCCAAAACAGAACATGTCTTGGCTCATAAAACCAAACCTCAGTACAAATTGCAAATAATTAGAATCATACAAAATACGTTCTGTGAACATAGTGGAACCAACTAGAAGTGAACAGAAAGATAACAGGAGAATCTCTAAGCATGTGGACATTAAACAACATACTTTTAGATAATTCATGGATCAAAGGAAGGGTCTTAAAGGAAATAAATGCATAGAACTGAATGAAAAAGAAGTAGAAAAGACCAAAATTGTGGGATGCAACTAAAGGTGTGCTGAGAGGAAAATTTATAGCATTTCAGTGTTTATATTAGAAAAGAGGAAAGGTCTCAAATCAATAAGTGCCAACCTTAACCTACAAGAAGGAAAAGAGAGAGAAGACATAAATCACTAATATTAGGAATGAAATAGGAGATAAGGCTATAGTTCCTGCAGCTATTAAAACAATAATACTATAGGCAACTTCATGCTCATATTTTTGATTAATTAGACCAGATTCTCAAAAACTACAAAGTATCCAGACTCAACCTATGTAAAATAGATACTCTGAATAGTTCACTGACATTAAAGAAATTTAATTCGTAATAAACCCCCTCCTCCCTAATCTCCTAGCCCAGATGTTTTCATCAGAGATACTTACCAAACATTCAAAGAAGAAAAATCTCATCCAGTAAGTAGAAAAATAGGTAAAAAAGCACAAAAGCAGAAACTATGAAAAAACGTGTTCATTGCATATATAGACGCAAAAATCCTTAACACGTTGACAAATTGAATCCAACAAAGTATAAAAAGAATTATATGTCACAACCAAGTGGATTTTATTCCAGGTATGCAATGCTGGTGCAATATCTGAAAATTGATCTGTGTAATCCAGCATATCAACAGGTTAAAAAGGAGAAATCTTATGAGCATATCCGTTGATGCATTTGAAAGAGAAAGCATTTGAAAAAATCCAACATTATTTCATTGTAAACATTCTCAGCAACCTGGTTAGAGGGAGTAACTTCCGATACGTTACTTTGCAACTTTTTAATTATTTCAAGTTCAGGGTTTTAAAAATACATTAAAAATACAATTTGAATATGTAAAAATCAAATAACAATAAGTCTCTCAAAGTAAAAGCTTCTAAATTTTGGAGACGGTCTTGCAGTGATTGGCTCACACCTCTGTTGGTCCCCTTATGATGTAAGTCACCCCGTGTTGTCACTTCTGCTCTGACAAGACATCTGCTATATGGAATCTGGAATTTCTAGAGGAAGTTGGAATGGGGTCCGAGCGTGTGCTGTGTTCTCCCCGAGGAAGGGGAAGAAGAGAGAAGAGGAGATACGCCCCATAAGAAAAGAGAATCCAGGGCTGGGAGCTTGTGGAAACATACTCTGCGTCACTTTACTTGGACTCAAGAACATGTAGCAGAATAACTTCGTGGACCGTTTGCCAGCCTTTCATCTTCCCCCTCCTATGTCTGTTACCCGATGATTTTCTCATAATTATCTGCAGTAAATCTTGCTAAGAGGATTTATGTGAAAAGAAAGCTCTGGCTGGGTAGGCTTCTGAAGCGACCGTTAGAAACAAGAACCCCCAGAACAGAGAGAATGGCTGAGCTAAAAGTGAGAAACAATCATAAGGCCATCTCTCTCCCCTGACACGGCAGCCACAAGAATGGGGCTCTCCCAGGAAGTCAGCTCGGGGTACGGAGCCTATACAAAGCTTTTAATCTGCAAGAGCCGCCCTGCTCTCCCAGTCACTGCCGGGGACACCACTAGGGGGCGAGCATGCCAGAGCACCTTGCCCTGTCTGTATGTTGCCTCCATCCTGTATTTGAGTCTATGTGCTGTTTCAGAACCCCAAGCTCCTTACGAATGCACCATACCCTCCATAGCACACCACCCAGTGCTGGGCGCACAGGGGGTGCTTACAAAGGGCCATAACGTATTTGACAGCACCCCTACACCCCACGATGCCCAAATGTGTGCTGGGGAAGCAAGTGTGCCCCACACCTGGTTCAGGGTCCTTGGAGATGGGAATCGTCACGTATCCCCAAGGCCATTCACTGGGGCATGCCCAACACTGGAGTGGATGGGCTTCTGGCTTCCAGGGCCACACTTTCATTCCCCTTTTGGACTTCTCTCCTCCACTCTCAAGAAATATGTATTTCCCCAAGTCAGAGAGGAGAAGCAGCCTGAGTACTTAGTATTTATAAAGTCCTTTCACCTTGAAATTGCTTTACAAATTTTAAACTTCACTATACTCTTTGGGAGAAGAAAGAGGTAACATATAATATTCAATTTCACACTTGGGAAACAGAAACAGTAAGGTTAAGTAACTTTTGCAAGGCCAGATAGCATATCCGTTAGGAAGGAATTTGTGACTATATAATTCTGGTCTTGGGCCTTTTTCAAGTGTGTGCTAAAGTAAAAAGCTTCTGAACTCAAAAGTTAACTGTCCCTGTTGAGTAATAAATTAAGAGTTTAAAATGTGACAGTACATAAGTTAGACCAAATAAATAAGTTACCTTTGTGTACTGAGGTATCGACATAAATTCATATCATTACCAGAGAAATCAGAGAGTACTTTCCTGAAATACTAGGATAAAAAATGTTTATATCTTAAATATAAGCTCTTGCAGAGTATACTTGTTGCTAAGATAAACTTGTAAGGGCTGCCACAGTGTCTTGCTGATTTTAACGAGCACAGAAGTTGAAGGAGGTTACGTCAGTTTTCTTTATTCACACGTTAGTAACAGGATGAGGGAGAGATAAGTGAGAGAATTATATCTGGCTTGTTGGGCTAATGATAGTATAACTTGTCATTGTAAAACCTGAATTTCCAACCGCACTCTTTCCATTATTGAAGTTTGAGTATTGTAAGGAGACG